>NW_004444032.1:4257644-4276040 GCF_000243295.1 Trichechus manatus latirostris | reverse complement strand
GACCAATAAGCAACATCATGATAAATGGAGAAAAGATTGAAGTTGTCAAGGATTTCATTTTACTTGGATCCACAATTAACACTCATGGAAGCAGCAGTCAAGAAATCAAAAGACGCATTGCATTGGGCAAATCTGCTGCAAAACACCTCTTTAAAGTGCTGAAAAGCAAAGGTGTCACCTTAAAGACTAAGGGGCACCTGACCCAAGCCATGGTGTTTTCAGTCACCTCATATGTATGTGAAAGCTGGACGATGAATAAGCAAGACTGAAGAAGAATTGACGCCTTTGAATTGGGTGTTGGTGAAGAATATTGAATATACTCTGGACTCCCAAAAGAATGGACAAATCTTTTTTGGAAGAAGTATGACCAGAATGCTGTTTAGAAGCAAGGATGGCGAGACTACATCTCACATACTTTGGACAAGTTATCAGGAGGGATCAGTCCCTGGAGAAGGACATCAAGCCTGGTAAAGTAGAGGATCAGCAAAAAAGAGGAAGACCCTAAGTGAGATGGATTGACACAGTGGCTGCAACAATGGGCTCAAGCATAACAACGATTCTGAGGATGGCGCAGTACTGGGCAGTGATTCATTCTGTTGTATATGGGGTCCCTATGCGTTGGAATCCACTTAACAGCACCTAACAACAAAAACAAACAAATGAAATGGCAAATTAACTAGAGGCAAATTCTACTTACATTCATGAAATCAGATATCATAATTATGTTTATACTGTTATAACATTATTTGAGATTTAGAAACATTATCAAGAAAATGCTCAACAGTATGCCATACATAGGAAAATTATTAATTCCATTAACAAATCTTTGAGTAGTGTTTTTGTTTGGATTTATACACAAGTACACAGCAATTTGTACATTTTACAGTTGTGGTTTAAAAAAAATTCGTGCCAACACTCAAACTTAAATCACATATGTTTCAAAGCTGGTATGGTAGATCATGTTGCTTATAAGTGAACCTAGTAAAGTGATAAATATTATAACCCAAATGGCTGTTTACTCATCATCACATATATCTACAGTTGCTTTTGCTTTTAAAGTTTAAAAGCTCAACTTTTTTATTAAAATGGAAGCAATGCAATAAATATATGAGCTAAGTGTGCCACTCAAGAAGTCAGACAATGAAAAATAAAATAGACACAAAGGGAGTTGACAAAAGCCAATGATAAAGATGAGAACAAAAGATTAAACAGGAAATCACAAAGCCTGAAGTTAGTTCTTTGAACAAACTAGAACTCAGATAAACTTTGGTGAACTGAAGAAAAAAAAAAAAAGAGGCCCAAATAAACATTAGAAACGAAAAAGAGAACAGAAGCAGAGATACAACATATATTTAAAAAGATATGAAGAGTAAGCTGGAATAAAATATCCTTATAAAAAGATAAACAACCTCAGGAAAGAATAAAAATCCATATAAATTTAAAACTTTTTAAAAAAACTGAATGACTAGCTTAAAATCTTTCCACAGCAAGTATACCAAATCCAGATATTTTCAGAGGCAAGTTTTTCAGAATTTCAATAAAGAAAGCATTCCAATCTTAAAAAACCTTTTCCAGGGAATAAGAATAAGGGGGGGGGGAGTAATTTCCCAACTCTATGAAGCCAATATAATCTTGACAATAAAACCAAAGAATGATGAGAACAGAAAATAAAATGACCATCTCACTCATGTATGTAGTTACAGACACTATGAGCAAAATATTAAAATACCAAAACAAGTAATACATAAAAACATTTCTACTTTATGACCAAGTTCAAGTTTTAAGAATGCAAAGGTGATTACCATTAAAATATCTATACATGTTATTCACCACATACACAAGTTAAAGAGAAAATCATATGATCACCTCAATGGATAAAGAGTATTTGATAAAATCCAACACCCATCTATGAAAAAAACTCTTAGCAAACCAGGAGGAAAAAAAAAGTCACCCCTAAAACCTTTAGCAAAAACTGTTAATGATGAATCATTAGATATCTTATCATGGTATATTCAAATTTCACACACATTTCAGAACATATGCCTCAAGAGTTCGAGGATCTGTGCAGTTAATTAGAAGCAAGAATATAGTATGGATGAACATTATTAAATACCAATTTTCTTGAAACAGTGGTAGGCATATTCAAGGACATTCATTATCTACAATTTTTTTTGGTTCTAATAAAATGTTTACTGTCTTCTGATAGCAAAGAAACAATTCATTCACTTTAGTTGTAAACATTTTTATTGGAAGGCCTATTTTTAATGCAAGTTGACAAAATAACATGTTTCTGCTTCAAGTAAAGGATCCAAAATATTTGTTTGTTTGTTTTGTTTTAAGTTTTATATTACTCCATTGCCGCTGAGTCGATTCTGACTCATAGCAACCCTACAGGGCAGAGCAGAACTGCCCCATAGAGTTTTCAAGGAGCAGCTGGTGGATTCGAACTGCCGACCTTTTGGTTAGCAGCTGAACGCTTAACCACTGGTGCCACCAGGACTCCATTAAGTTTTACATTAGAACACTGTTTTAAATACAATCCTGAGACTGATTCGTCAGAATATATGAGTTATGTGCAAGTTATGATTTGTGTTCAACAACTGTTAGGTATCTAACTTTAGCTCAAAGAAATGGTCTAGTGCTCTGGATTAGCGCACTAAAATTGTTTATAGTAAATTCCTAAAATCAATGACCACAAATCAAAAGGAAGGTTATAACAGTATTTTTACATTTATTGTTAAACAAATTGGTGATTATTAACTTTTTGTTAAATAGCATGTCTTCCCGCTGACTCGAGGGCAGCTAACAACAGCCATATCTCCCTAAATGTACACTGGTACATGTTTCCAGAGAATTTTACAATTGTCCAAGACCTGAAGAAATAAAAGTTAGAAGAAATTTAATAAGCTCTGTAATTTGATTAGATCTGTATTAGAATCTGGCTCTAAAGAAATCTCAAGAAGCAATGACCTCAAGTAAACATGCACTCTTTGTAGAGTCATATGGGATAAAGAAGTGTGGCATGATTAAGAAGGGAAAATGTAGCATTTTAAAATGCCAGTGGGTACAACACAAATATACTGAAGTTTGTACAAATATATATTAAACTGAGTCACCAAATGTTGTCACCTGCTGAGCCAAAGGAGGGTACAGCTTCCACGGGGATCAATCTATTATCGTTTTTTAGGTTGATATTTTCTTCCCAGTAGTTACATTCATGAATCACAGATGAGTCTAGATCCTGAGCTATCAGTTCTCTTTCTTTCCCACTGTGGGTGCTCTCCAACACCAAACATAGATAGAAATCCTAGCTAAGAAGACATGCTCTAGCAAAAGCAAGAAATCCTCTAATCCTCAGTATTCTACAATTTAGTTTCCATCCTCTCATGTCTATGCCCCTACCTTGTCCTCAAACATAAAACTACACCCTAAGCAGTCTGCATAAGTTGGCGTCAGTGGGAAATTTAGCCGGTGCAGTTTCACGAGCTTTTGATGGGAGTAGAGCAGGGTGAGGGGCTTAGTATAACTTCTATAGGTTTGTGTACAGTGTAGCCAGCTGGGCTTGGGAATCAACTGATGATATCTCAACTTAATAGCAGCATTGAAACCATGGGCTTTCTAACTGAAAATTCTATAAGGGATTTCAGTCTATAATTCGATCATCAGATATCTCTTATTAAGGATGTTCTTTGGCTTAAAAGGATTTTGCTTTGTCATATCTCAGGACAGACTAGGCTATAGTAGGCTAAGTACAGTTAAAAAGAAAATAACAGCTAGGGAAGAGACAAGGAAGTAGCTTTACCTACCATATTGACACAGACTACGAAACAAAAGATCTGACAATAGCTACTAGGAGAAAGTGATGTGTGGTAAACAGAGCATAGCATTTGAACAACTGGTGGGGCATAGTTTAGAAGTGGGTATTAGAAGAAAAGGAGAGAGGGAGGGAAGGAAGGAAGCAAGGATCTTGAGATGAGATCATCCTGTATTTAAAAGAAGCCCTAAATCCAATGACAAGTGTCCTTATAAGAGACAGAAAAGGAGAAGACACAAATACACAGAAGGAAAGCCATGTGAAAACAGAGGCAGGGATTGAACCATGTAGCTACAAGCCAAGGAATGCTACGGTTTGCTGACAGTCATTAGAAGTCAAGAGAGAAGCATGGAATAAATTCTCCCTCAGAGCTTCATCTTGATTTCTGACTTCCAGCCTCCAGAACTGTAAGTACATTTCTGTTGATTTAAGCCACCCAGCTTGTTGTAATTTGCTATGGCAGCCCTAGGAATCTAATATAATGCCCTAATACTTCTGCACGTAAGCTTCAAACCAAATAGTGTCAGAAGGTCACCAACTGGAATATTATTCCAAAGTCCTCAAAACAAGTGGGTTGTTGCATTTTGTCTTTAGCATATTAGGGAGCACATACCCCAATAACTAAACATCTCTCCCCAGGATACGATACAAGGGAGAATAAGTGTCAGGCTTATCCTCTAACATCCTTCTAAAAATTTAACATCATGTTCCTATGGAGAAAATGGCCCTGAGAGAAAACACAGGCCCATGGTTCTGTATTACTACACTCAGAGCACCAACAAATATTGAAAGAGACAAAAGTATGGTGACTCTGGTGATTTCAGTTAACATTTAAGATTGGGCTTCTGAGCTATGGGGTATATACAATAAGAATTCTTTTCATCAATTGAAAGGAAACTTTTCCAACAACCCTCAGACCTCACTTTTTTTTTCTTTTTCTTTTGCAGACCTCTGCCTAGTAACTTTGGTATTGTTTAGCTGCTGTTGTTATTATTGTTTTCACTGGAAAGAAGATGAATAGGGAATTTCTACTTACTTCATTAAAACAGTAAAACCTTTGCATGAAAATATAATTTTCATAAGTAAATTTACTTAGGCATATTCAAAGAACACTGGATGCTTAAACTTTTTGGTGAAATTTGACATCTAATTTTCTGTTGGAAGACTTTTGTGGGTAAGTTTTTTGTGAAAAATGGACGTAACTTTGAGTGTTAGGATTATTTAAAAATATTCATTTACCAAAAAACTGATAAAAACGGTTTGCAAATGATCTAATGATCTGTGACTGGTTTTTACTTGCGAGCTTTCTTAAGGTTTTTATTTTTTTGAAACCTGAACCTTTGCTTTTATTTGAGCATTCTAAACTCATTTAGCTGGAAAACCAGATTCCCTGTGGTCTCATTAAGTATGTTGCTAAGCAAACCGTCTAGCAGCATCTATAAACAGGAGGTTTGGGTGTGAGCCAGTCTTAGAAATTGAGAGCAGTTCAGCGCATTTTAAACCAGCACACCATTAAAGAAGAAAGCAGTCTTGCTGCTGAGCCAGCTTACCTTTCCTTTTGGACAAATATACACATTTATTGACCTATGTGAAATTCATTTTACCTTTTTACCCCTTCCTTTGAAACATTTTCCATACTGTTATATGGATTTGGCTTAACAAGAACTTCCTAAATTTGAAAAACAAATCTAAAGATCACCTTAAAGATCTAATTGTGTAACTTTCAAACAAGGTTGTAAATGATTTTTCTAGCCTTTCCCTGCATTTTTTTCTATAGAAAATAACTTATTATGAGTAAATAATCTCGCCTCTTAAACTGACACTCTATGTAAAGGTGCTATGGCCTTTTATATGGACATTAGATCATATGTTACTGAATTAAATTCAGGCATGAAGAAATGTCAGAGACTATGCTGCTACCCTAGTTTTCCCATATTTCTATCAGATCCAGTGGTTCTACTGTTCTGTCATCTCCTTTGTTGTTGTTTTGGTTTTTAAACTTTCTGTATTATAGATTAAAAGCACCGAAGTTAATTCAGGTTCAGAAGAGATGTAGACAGATATAAAAATGAATTGTAATAATACATATATGCTGTTGATGAAAGACATTTATAAGCCGTCTTGTTCTTTACATAGACACAAATATTCAGAATTTACTTCCAAAAGTAATGAAGAAGTTAACAGGTGAAACTGCTGAAACTGAGTCATTGTACTTTGGCACAGATTATAGATTAGAATTTAGAAGAAAAAAGCCCAAAATCTAAAAAAGTTTTCCTAGAATTTTTTGCTAATTTCTCTCTTTTGTTAGTGTGTTTTAGTTTTACCCCCTTAGGAGACCCAACCACTATGGCAACCTCCACATCTGGGTATCTAGAAGTACAGCAAACAGATGGATTGGCAAGGAGATAAAAGCCAATTTAAAGAACAGAGCTGTCTGCTTCTGTAGTTACTGCAGATGATCATGGCGGGGCAAAAGTCAAGAACATCTGGCAAGAAGATACAGGCCAGAAACATAGTTGTTCAAAAAAAGAAGACTCAGGCCAGAAGCGGAGACCATGACACAACGGTCTAGACAAATATCCGGAAGAACTGTAACCTGTGGCATTCGTTTCCAGAAGAAATGTACAGGTAGAGAAGGTGATCCAACGGATAGTACAGCTCTAGAAATACAGTCCTACAAACCTACACTTTTTTTTTTCTTCTTTAATTTTACTGTGCTTTAGGCGAAAGTTTACAGTTCAAACTAATTTCTCATTCACAAATGTATACACATATTGTTTTATGACATTGGTTGCAACCCCCACAATGTGCCAGCAAGCTCCCACTTTCCACCCCGGGTTCCCTGTGTCCATTTATCCAGTTCTTGTCCCTTTCTGCCTTCTCGTCTTGCTTTTGGACAAGAGATGCCCATTTGGTCTCGTATATTTGATCAGACCTACATTTACTGGTATCTCTAAAAAACAAGGTCTAAAGTTTCCTATCATTAACCCCCTAACTTCTGGTTCACCAATGGTATAATCTACATTGTATTCCCTCGGCTTGGAAAAAACAGAAAGCATGAAACTTGAGATACAGGATCATGAGATATAAAAAGACAGTGTGTTTTTATCTTATAATCAGGTTATTCTGAACAGTTCTGGTTGTTGTGAGAACAAGAGAAAAGTTTTGATTGTATGCTTGATTTTATTTCATTGGTTAATTTTTGCCTCTAGAAAACGACTCAAAAATCCAAAATTTTCCTTAGTGTAAAGCAGCAAGTGCAACCAGTTTTTTTCCATAAACACTTCTATAACCCTCTCCTGAAAAGTATACATGTAAGAAACAGATAAACAGAAGAGAGACAGAAAGTGCCATAATATGGCATACATTCATACTTAAATATAGCATGGATCAAAATTTCCCTGGAGGCCTTTGAAATATTGTACCACCTTGAAATGATTAGAAACTCACTAGGGTAGCATAAAATCAATGTTGGGAATCACTGATCCCAAGGGAAATAATATGTAAGCCTCCTAGTTTTATAAATATCACAACAACCATTTAATATTTGCTTTAAAGGCCAGAGAGAGAGAGAGAACCATTAAGGGACAACCTGTAGAGCATAAAAATCATTAAAGGCTTTTTGGTATCCACACCCAGAATGCAAGATTCTGCAGCCTCAAAACAGAACATGGTCAACTGAACATTTATGAAAACTATGTTGCATAAAGTTAGTTGTTTAAAGACTATATGCATACTCATAATGCTTAGAGTAAAAGAATTTGGGGGGAAAAAGCCTAAAATCCTGATGCAGGGAACTTACCAACGTTCTGATCAGACCTGCGTTTGCTTAGGCTATGTCTTAAGAGCCTTGGTGGCACAATGGTTAAGCACCTGGCTGCTAACTGAGCGGTCAGTGGTTCAAACCTACATTCAGCTCACCATGAGTTGGAATCAATTTGATGGCACACAACAGCACGTCTTAGGAAACTCCTTGGAAAAGAAGCAACATGAACATTTTCCTTCTCAGTCATAAACTTGCAGCTTCCCACAATACATTTCAGGTAATTTATACTAAAAGGAAATAAAAATATAACTGAAAAATACTAAATCAAAAATTAAAAGATAAGGGCCAAATAATAATGGGAAGTTGGGGTGGGGAAAGGAACAAGGAATCAGTATCTTGAAGAAAAGAGTGAGTAAAATATTTTGGCCTTAGAGAAAAAAAGAGGGAACAGGCATCTGGTATTTCTTCTCTAGTTTAACAGAAAAAGGTATTAGTTTCAAGCAAAGAATAATATATGCTCAGAAGAATTTTTTCAATATTGTAGATACACATGTTGTTGAGACTATATTTTGAAAATAAAGAAATCATGTTTTACTTACTAAATCTGTTTGCTAAATAGTATGAAACGCAAAGGGATTCAGTAATACAAGTATGCATCATGGTGCTGGTTTCTAAGCAGAATCCATTTAACTTCAAGTTCTTTGGAGAAAGAAGAAAGGAAACGTAGTAGCTCTATTTATCAATAATCAGTGGATATTTAATATTGAATTTGGCCTACAAATTGGAACAGTATGATGCAATTTCTCATCTCCGCCAACATTTTTTCAATGTGGAGTTGCATATGCCGTATTAAAAGCATTTTTAAAGGGCAACATACCATTAAATTAATTAAAATCAACTTAAAACTGACAAAATGGCAGAGAACACATGGTAAAATATTGGAAAAACCACTGTGCTAACAATCTAAGTAGCAATAGAACTACTGTTTTCTATTATGGCAAAGAGAGAATTGTAACCTGCTGAGGGGCTGCTATTGCACCACATGCTATAGACAAATGAACAGACAGGAAGTCAGTAAGAATTCCAGCAAAGAACAACTGAGGGTTTAGGTCATAAAGGACCCAGGACATTCTTATGCCTAGAAATACAACTTTCTCTAAAACTCACTATCAGAGTGCTGTAGTCAGAGAAAGATTTTTAATAACTTGAATTTTTTTCTTCAGAATTAACGTAAGAATGTCTCTCATTTGATAAAATAAGAACATATTTGTCAGATATTGCATTTTTCTGATAAAAAATTAACTTTCTAGAAAATGGTTTTTAAAAACATGTTTCTAAAACAACTTTCTACATCAATAAATATTTAAGAATTAACACTCAAAATTAATAACTGATGCAAAAAGGGAAAAATAAAAAATGCTTCAGTATCTAATTTAGAAGCATTAAACTTACATCAGGGAGGAATAGGCTCACTTTATTTTATTGTTGTTGTTAACTGCCACGGAGTCGGCCCTGACCCATGGTGACCCCATGCACAATGGAACAAAATGTTGTCTGGTCCTGCATCATCCTCATGATCAGTAGAGGATCAGACCATTGTGATCCATAGGGTTTCCACTGGCTGATTTTTGGAAACAGGCTGCCAGGCCTTTCTGCCTAGTCTGTCTTAGTCTGGAAGCTCCACTGAAACCTGTTCAGCATCATGGCAACACACAAGCCTCCACTGACAGCTGGGTGGTGGCTGCGCTTGAGGTGCATTGTGGGGGAACGGAGCCTTGTCTCCAAAGTATTTCATTTAACTCAGAATTAAGAACTGATGGTACGTTAGAAATTGTAACATAACCAAAATAATCCCTTCATTTTGTAGTCTCAGAGTCTTATGCCCAAATGAGAAATAAACCTGCCAAAGGCCACTGTTCCCTCCACTAAGCTGTAAGTTGCTTGGCGGCACTGGCATTATATTATCACTCAGCATTATATATGGCCAATGTTCAAAACAGTGCCTGGCAACTAGGAGAATCAATGCATAATTTAGCCAAAATGTCTCATTTTTCAATCTATTTTAACCATAGAAAAAGTAGTAGTATGATTATCATTACCACCTACCCACCAACAATACTCCAAATAAGATTTAAACTGAAAAAGTGCATGGGTGTGATAATTCCTCTCTCGCCTATGACAAGGGACCCTGCTGACTGCAAACACTAGTAAGCTTAGCTGGCATGACCTTGTATATTTTTTCCCGTTGGTGACAGAGGATAACATATATTTCCTAAGAGAAATCTCATTTAACTTAACCAAGAATTTGATTAAATGACTACATAGCAGCATTGCATAGAAGTTAGCAGCTTTGATCTGGAAGGTTTAACTTGTGACTCTGCTATTTACTACCTATGTGGCAAGTAATATAAATTCTCTTTGCCTTAGTTTCCTCATCCGTAAAATACAAATTTATAATGGTAAGTGCATCTTATGGTTATTACAAGATTAAATGAGCTAATATTTGTAAAACACACAGGACATGCGTGCCACATAGCACTATGGAAGTACTTTTTCAAGTGCTACAGCATGCATGCCATCAGGGGCACAATGATATGACTGTTATTAACAACTTCCATGGCAGACTGCGAATGATGCCTACAATTTATGGAGGATTGAGTACAAATGCCCATGGGGGAGAAAATGTTGCTGTTGCACAGAGAATGGAGAAGTAAATCGAGATAACTTAAATCAACCATCACTGGCCTTTCACACCCACTTATACATTGCTTATGAGCTACTTAGTACACATTCTGAAGATGGTGACAATGTTAAATCCATGTCTATACAATAAAAGAGAAACACTGCAGAAAGAGTCTGTGATTTTTTTTAAATTGCCTGAACCACTCATGACAACTACAATGGTCTAAGGTCTGTGCACTCATTATTTTGTTCATGTTTGGTAAGCAGTGAGGTACAATCTACGCACCCATTATCGCAGAGCAACTGGGAACACATTCTGGAGTAATAATGTAACTTCTAATCCCTACTGGAACAGCAGATACAAACACCTCCGAGATATTTATCGCATTATCAGAAGAACAAACCAGCAGTGAAATGAAATCCATATATTTAATGCGAATAAGAAGAGTTAAAGATTTACATACGATACCTACAAAGAAAACACAGATAAATATGAAGACAAGAGTTTACAAGATAGTAAAACATTTACGAGAACTATGAGCAATAATTTGGGGTCTCTGTTCTACCATTTCATGACCTTCTTGTCTTCATAAAAGGAAAACAAATCTAAAATTTCTAACTATGTTTCTGAAAATAGCTATCATATCCCACTCACTGCCATCGAGTCAATTCCGACTCATAGAGGCCCCACAGGGTTTCCAAGGCTGTAAATCTCTATGGAAGCAGACTATCACATCTTTCTCCCACAGAGCCACTGGTGGTTTCAAACTGCCAACATTTCAGTTAGCAGTTGATCACTTTAACCACTGCACCACCAAGGCTCCTTAGCTATAATAATGTTAAACATATTTATGTGGCAATGCTTAGTCAGCACTTTAAAATTTCTTAAAATGGATTATAAATATGAAACCTTCTTGTATATATGAGCCTTTCATATGCCTCCATTTGTATGGAATACCATCCTTCAACTTTCCCTACCTGCCTAATGTCATAAAGGTGTATTACACACACAGACACACAGGCATACTTATGTAAGAATATTTTTTTAAATCTTGGGACTCAAGGGCCTGTTTCATTAGAATGATGCTACAATCAACACATGACCTAATAATGCTATTTCACAATCAAATAACTCTAGAATAGTCATAGTCCTTGCACATAGTTAATCTCACTGGATACTTGCAAATGACACATGCAAGGCAGGTATTACAAATTAGAAAACTGAGGCAGAGAGAGGTAAAATGACTTTGTACAGCTGGTGATAGAAAATCCTCATCTTCTGCCTCAAAAAAAAATGCATATTACCATACATACATGTATACTGCCTAGAGCCACAATCTATGTTTTCATTGTATATTTTATTTTTGCAAAACTATTCCCTCACCCAACACAAAAACATATTCCTGGATTTCAAAGTTCAGAGCACTTACAGGAAATATATGACCTAAATCGTCTGGCCCTTGTTTGCTTATTGTTAAATTTCAAGATTACTTTCTCCTTGCTTGAAAAAATTCTATTACTGTACAAAAAACTATTAACCAGCCTCCTATTGAGTCTACTAAAACAATTATTGAAAAAAGGACACAGTCCCATAAAGCATGTGCATGGAAACAAATATAATACCCTCTTGGCACAGATGCACAAATTCCAATTGCTGAGAAAGAATCTGAAAGATATTCTGAAATCAATAAATGTGCAGTAAATAGTCACAGAGAAATATGAAAGGCAAGGAAAAGCTCAGCATCAAAAGAATTGCCCTAAGTGGGTTGGGCTTTCCAATAAAGAATAAAAAACCAACAAACCAAAGATAAACACACTCCCTTGTGGAAGATTAGGCACACAGTAGGCACTTAATAGTTTCTTATTGCCTTACATTTTATGACTATAAATAGCCTTTACATTATATGAATGTAAATATTGGCCTCTTAATTAAATTGAAAAGGATCTTTTTTTAAATGTATCAGAAAATAGCTGGAAAGTCAGAAGAAACTAGTAGCTTCATTTCAGAGTCATAAAGAGATTACATGCTTCTGCTGTTTGCATGCGGTTTAGGGTTAACTACACAGCACCTTGATAACTGCCTTGCTTCTGTTTCTTACTCGTTCAGTACGTGGGCCAGCAGGTCAAGAAAAAAGGTTTTACTACAACATTTTCCTCATCCTGGTTTAGCTGTATTTAAGAAAAAATCCTGAAGTACCTACCCACCTGCTCCTATGCTAATCCTCACCCAGTTGGAGAAGATGAGGCAGAATAGCTCATGTAGTATCTGTATGTTGATTCCCAGGGAGCTGAACTAAGACGGCAACACATGTGGCAGCTGGCATAAAAACTATGCATTCCAAACTGCCGCCTAAATTTAAGAGACTACAATTTTTACCTTCACAAGAAATAAGAATAAACAGTTTTCCTCATTTTGAATTTTAAAAAAAAATTAAAAATCTAATTTTTATCCACTGGAGCCACAGAGTAAATGATGCTCAGCATGAATGAGAAGACCTGGTTTGGATTCTGTTTTTGTCACTGGCAATCAGGGTGAACCTTTAACCATTTCCAAGTTTTGGTTTCCTCATCTCTAAAATGAAGAAAATAAGACTGCATATCCTAAAGAAGCTGATATGAGGATAAAATGAGAAAATATGCATGACAATGCTTCTTTCTTTTTTATTTATTGAAGTCTAATTTACATAGAGTAAAATTCACCCTTCCCAGTGTACGGTTCTGTAAGGTGTGAAACCATCACTATAATCAGGGTATGAAGAGTTCCACCATTCCCCCAAACTCCCCTGGTTCCTCTGTAGTCAACCCCACTCCAACCTCAGAACATCCTATAAATGGGAACATACCATATATAAGACTTTTGAGTTTGGCTTCCTTTCACTTAGCATAGTATTTGTAATTAATTTAACAAATAATTTGTATTAACAATATTTTGTAAACTAGAAAGCACTACACAGATGTAAGACATTATTAATGGTAATAAAAGATTGCTGATAAGAAGCAAAATAATAAAAAAAAAAAAAATAGATATGGGGAATAGGCCAGAAAGAAACATGCCTAAATAAAAGTAGTATGCCAAATAATCATTAACAACCTAGAAATGGAAAATTTCACCTTAAGCGGATTGTTAAAGTCAGAAAAAAAAATTGTAAAAGTGTACATTAAAGCAAAATTTACATGAGAAACAAAAAGTGTTGATCAGTAAAAAGAGAAGAAAAATAGTAAAATGAAGTACTTTCCAATGAGCTTTCCCCCACATGATGATCATCATGGTTTTATTCCAAGAATTTATGCCTTGGATTTTTAATTCGAGGCATCTGAACTGTATTCCTTTACAGTTATTTCATAATCCTTTCACAAGAATTAATTTTCCAGCCACGTAGATTGTAAGTTAGACTATACTGTTAATTTTTTTTTAATCCCTAAATCATACAATGTATACTTTTTTAAGCAGGAATATAAAATGGGGGGGAGCAGAAATATATTTAGACAATTTTGGGTTTGTTTTCAAAAGGAATCTATAACTTCTTTATGCAAAAACTAATATCCCAATTTGAAATCACATGATTCACAATATTAGGGATTATCTTAAAAGATGTAAAATGGACCTATGATGTAGAACTTTAAAAATAAAAGTATACAGAATAATTTAAATGAGGGGAAAATTTTAAGTTTACGAAAAGTAGGAATATTGATTGTATATTAGAGAATATATTTCTAAACAGTAGGAATTTATTTGGCTCAATATAAAAGTATCTTTCATTTTTTATGCATTATATATGTGTTATATATGAAATAAAGAATTTGGAAAACTTAGTTTTTGCATGCTGAGGTCATTTGTTAAATTTACAACGTATCATAAACCTACTCATAAACGTACATCAACAAAAAATGCATGTAATTTCCATCTCTCGCTAACTCATGAAAATCAAAATATGCTTCTTAAAAATAATGTCAACTCAAAGGCCCATTTAAACCTTGAACAAAAATGAATTTTCCAAGGTGTTAACTCTCTTATCAACTATGTCTTTTCAATAATTTTCTTCTAGTTGTGGATCACTATTTACTTAATCTAGTTTATTTTCAAAACAGTGAAGACTAAAAAGGAAAGGAGAAACTCTCCTCTCAATATATTTTCCTTTATACACATAATTCTTTTCTTCCTGAATATGCACTTAATTTCATGACTGCCAGCTCTCAAGTTCACTGGTGAATGTGGATGACAATAATAATCGTAATAATAGGAGAAATGTTGAATCTTGAAAGGCACTGAATGAGAAATTCGTAAGAAAACAGAACAGGGAAGGTTTATCAGCATAACAAATATCTAATTATTGAGTTTCAAACTGCCCTACTTAAAGAATATGCGTTCTCTTTTTTTTTTTTTTGCCATGTTGTTATGGTTTTTCTCAGGTGCCGTGGAGTTGGTTCTGACTCATAGCGACCCTATGTACCACAGAATGAAACACTGCCCAGTCCTGAGCCATCCTCACAATCGCTGTTATGCTTGAGCCAACTGTTGCAGCCACTGCGTCAATCCATCTCCTAAGGGTCTTCCTCTTTTTCACTGACCCTGTACTTTACCAAGCATGATGTCCTTCTCCAGGGACCGTCCTGACAACATGTCCAAAGTACGTAAGATGTAGTCTCGCCATCCTTGCTTCTAAGGAGCATTCTGGTTGTACTTCTTCCAAGATAGACTTGTTCGTTCTTTCGGCAGTCCATGTATATATTCAATATTCTTCACCAACACCACAATTCAAAGGCGTCATCTCTTATTCGGTCTTCCGTATTCATTGTCCAGCTTTCGCATGCATATGATGCAATAGAAAATACCATGGCTTGGGTCAGGCGCACCTTAGTGTTCAAGGTGACATCTTTGCTTTTCAACACTTTAAACAGGTCTTTTGCTGCAGATTTGCCCAATGCAATGTGTCTTTTGATTTTCTGACTGCTGCTTCCATGGGTGTTGATTGTGGATCCAAATAAAATGAAATCCTTGACAACTTCAGTCTTTTCTCCATTTATCATGATGTTTCTTATTGGTCCAGTTGTGAGGATTTTTGTTTTCTTTATGTTGAGGTGTAATCCATACTGAACGCTGTGGTCTTTGACCTTCATGAGTAAGTGCTTCAAGTCCTCTTCACTTTCAGCCAACAAGGTTGTGTCATCTGCATAATGCAGGCTCTAAATACATCTTTCTCCAATCCTGATGTCTCGTTCTTTGTCATATAGGCCAGCTTCTCGGATTATTTGCTCAGCATACAGATTGAAAACGTATGGTGAAAGGATACAACCCTGATGCACACCTTTCCTGACTTTAAAGTATGCAGTATCCCCTTGTTCTGTTCAAACAACTGTCTCTTGATTTATATACAGGTTCCTCATGAGCAGAGTTAAGTGTTCTGGAATTCCTGTTCTTCGCAATGTTATCCATAAATTGTTATGGATCCACACAGTCGAATGCCTTAGCATAGTCAATAAAACACAGGTAAACATCTTTCTGGCATTCTCTGCTTTCAGCCAGGATCCATCTGACATCAGCAGTGATATCCCTGGTTCCACGTCCTCCTTTGAATCCAGCCTGAATTTCTGGCAGCTCCCTGTTGACATACTGCTGCAGGCCACTTTTGAATGATTTTCAGCAAAATTTTACTTGTGTGTGATATTAATAATATTGTTTGATAATTTCTGCAGTCAGTTGGATCACCTTTCTTGGGAATAGTAATAAACGTGGATCTATTCTAGTCGGTTGGCCAGGTAGCTGTATTCCAAATTTCTTGGCATAGATGAGTGAGCCTTTCCAGTGCTGCATCCATTTGTTGAAACATCTCAATTGGTATTCCGTCAATTCCTGGAGCCTTGTTTTTTAACAATGCCTTCAGTGCAGCTTGGACTTCTTCCTTCAGTACCATCGGTTCCTGATCATACGCGCTACCTCTTGAAATGGCTGAACGTCGACCAATTCTTTTTGGTACAATGACTCTGTGTATTCCTTCCATCTTCTTTTGATGCTTCCAGCATTGTTTAATATTTTACCCATAGAATCCTTCGCTGTTGCAACTTGAGGCTTGAATTTTTTCTTCAGTTCCTTCAGCATGAGAAATGCAGAGCGTGTTCTTCCCTTTTGGTTTTCTGTCTCCAGCTCTTTGCACACATCATTATAATACTTTACTTTGTCTTCTCAAGCAGCCCTTTGAAATCTTCTGTTTAGTTCTTTTACTTCATCATTTTCTCCTTTTGCTTTAGCTACTCGACGTTTCAGAGCAAGTTTCAGAGTCTCTTCTGACAACCATTTTGGTCTTTTCTTTCTTTCTTGTCTTTTTAATGACCTCTTGCTTTCTTCTTGTATGATGTCCTCGATGCCATTTCACAACTCGTCTGGTCTTTGGTCATTAGTGTTCAACCTGTCAAATCTACTTTTGAGATGGTCTCTAAATTCGGATGGGATATACTCAAGGTCATACTTTGGCTCTGGACTTGTTCTAATTTTCTTCAGTTTCAACTTCATCTTGCATTTGAGCAATTGATGGTCTGTTCTGCAGTCGGCCCCTGGCCTGGTTCTGACTGATGATACTGAGCTTTTCCATCATCTCTTTCCACAGATGTAGTCGATTTGAATCCTGTGTATTACATCTGGTGAGGTCCCTGTGTATAGTGGCCATTTAAGTTGGTGAAAGAAGGTATTTGCAATGAAGAAGTTGCCAGTCTTGCAAAATTGTATCATGCAATCTCTGGCACCATTTCCAACTACTGATCCTTCTTCTCTGTTTCCAACTTTGCATTCCAATCACCAGTAATTATCAACGCATCCTGATTCCATGTTTGATTAATTTCAGACTGCAGAAGCTGATAAAAATGTTCAATTTCATCATCTTTGGCCTTAGCGGTTGCTGCATAAATTTGAATAATAGTCGTATTTAAATGATCTTCCTTGAAGGTGCATGGATATTATCCTATCACTGACAGCGTCGTACTTCAGGATAGATCTTGAAATGTTCTTTTTCATGATGAATGCAATGCCATTCCTTTTCAAGTTGTCATTCCCGGCATAGCAGACCATATGATTGTCCAATTCAAAATAGCTAATACCAGTCCATTTCAGCTCACTAATGCCTAAGATATTGATGTTTATGCATTCCCTTTCATTTTTCAAGATTTCCAATTTTCCTAGATTCTTACTTCATGCACTCCATGCTCTGATTATTAATGGATGTTTGCAGCTGTTTCTTCTCTTTTTGAGTCATGCCACATCAGCAAATGAAGGTCCCGAAACCTTTACTCCACCCAGGTCATTAAGGTCGACTCTACTTTGAGGAAGCAGCTCTTCCCCAGTTGTCTTCTGAGTGCCTTCCAACCTGGCGGGCTCATCTTCCGGCACTATATCAGACAATGTTCTGCTGCTATTCGTAAGGTTTTCACTGGCTAATTCTTTTTAGAAGTAGACTGCTGGGTCCTTCTTCCTAGTCTGTCTTAGTCTGGAAGCTTAGCTGAAACTTGTTCACCATGGGTGACCCTGCTGGTATCTGAATACCAGTGGCATAGCTTCCAGCATCATAGCAACACGCAAGCCCCCACAGTAAAACAAACTGACAGACACGTGGTTTTTTTTTTTTTGCCTGATTCTTGGTTATTATTATCTTTCCTTTTTCACATTTCCAAATTGAAAATATCTAGATATCAAACAAATAGAGAGAATATAAAAATAAAGATCAGTCAATTTACTATTTACCAATATTTGTAGATCCTTTAGCCTGTGAAGTAAATAAAACCACTGTTATAATGGACTTTGGATATGACCCATAAACTTAATTTACTTAGATTAGCCTTTGCCCAAAAAATCTTCCCTAAAAGTTAAGTACATGTGAAATTTCTTTTATTCACATGTATATACATCAAACATGACAGCAAGACTGGGCGTTACAGAGAGTGAAAAGGGCCCACATATTCCTTGCAGTCAGACAGCAGGAAGACAGATCCTAGCTTCCCTGTTCCCTATGTGTACAATCACTGGAATTTTTTTTTTTTAAACTGTAAAAATGGGGTCACGGTAATTCCGGCAAAATGGCACTCTAGGCAAAAGCACCACGCCGTCCCTCCATAGCAAAGATCCGAAAAACTAAGCCAAACAGAGAAT
>NW_004444032.1:4255197-4256337 GCF_000243295.1 Trichechus manatus latirostris | reverse complement strand
TGATTCTTATTTATTCATTCTTTTCTTTTCTTCCTCTTCCCCTTTCTGTTTTTCTCCATTTCATAGTCTCTCATCTCTCCACTCCAACGGCAAGTTCCCCTAGCATTCTTTTTTCTTTTTTTGTATGTTTCTGGCTCCTATTCCTCTCTCCTCTCTCCCATATCCATCTTAGCTCCACACATAACAATCTCCCCGCTGCATCCTGCCAAACTGCACCGTGCGCTTGACATCACACCACCAAGCAGCACAGGCACGGCCTACTGGAACCTGCCCTGCACTGATTACCAACCCGCTCTGGTGGCTGAAGTAAGTGCCACAAACAACCCGTCCCAGTAACTCCTCCTTAGCTAGACCTGCCCTGCTGACCATATCTGAGTGACTGAACCTACCAACTGAAGCAGGAGGCGAAAAGTTTTGTGCCCACAGATGAGCAAACAACAAAGAACACAGAGTCTGCCTGCTCAGACATAGTCAAATTTTTTTTAAAAAAAGGACGAAACAAACAAATCTACAATCAATAAATGAGAAAAACAACTACTGAATGCCCTGAAGACAGCAGACATTATCAAAACATTTACAAAAACAGGACAGGATGGTTAAACTAGGTGTCCAAAATGAAACACCAGATGACTCTCCTCTGGAACAAAATGCACTAGAACTACCTGATAGGGAATTCAAATCTCTAATACTCAGAATTCTCCAAGAACTGAGGCAAAAAGCTGAAAAACATGAGGAAAAAATAGACAAATTCATGGAAAATACAGACAAAAAATTCAAAGATTTCAGGAAGATGGTGCAGGAATAAAATCCCAAAATAAATTCACAACTAGAAATTATACAAAGACAACAATTAGAAATCCAAAAGATAGACAACAAGCTTTCAGGAATAGATGACTTCACAGAAGGGCTGAGAAGCAGATATGAAATGGTGGAAGACAGGATCAGTGGAATTGAAGACAAACACTTGGATACAACTCTGTTTCCGGAAAACAAAGAAAAAAGAACAAAGAAAAATGAGGAGATCCTGAGAGTTATGTGGGACACAATCAAAAGCAAAAATTTTCGAGTGATTGGAATTCCAGAACAGGGGAGAAAACAGAAAACACAGAGAGGATCATTGAGGAACTGCTGACAGAAAAC
>NW_004444032.1:4212077-4248817 GCF_000243295.1 Trichechus manatus latirostris | reverse complement strand
TGTTGTGGGGTTGTTAACCAATGTCATAAAACAATATGTGTACTATTGTTTCATGACAAACTATTTGTTCTGTAAGCCTTCACCTGAAGTACAATAAAAAAAAAAAAAGTGTGGACTGAAATAAATGCAAAGGTTTCATATAATCCTAAACAAGTGACCAGCATTATTTAATCTAGTTGTATGTCACAAACAATAACAAAAAATTGCCTGTAACTCTGTGCAAATAGCATGATAAAAGCTAACACAAGAATAAAGTACACAAAGGGGTTCTTATCATTGCTGCCACATTTTTTATTACTTCTTATAGCTAAAACCAATAACTATAAATTTTGTTGCTAGCTAATCTGTCACTTCAGATATGCTGAAACATTGCTTACATATAGAACAAGTATTAAATAAAATTATTTGGTTCAAAAGCTTTAAGAATAAACATATCAATATATATACACACAGCTATTTCTTCAATAAAAGAAATAATCAGCATAAAAATAAACAAAAAAAGATAAAACCATAAAAAAGAGATTTTAGATTTCTCTCTCCTAAGTGCCAGAATGGGGAATGAGTGTAGAATTAATATATAAAATGAAGAACTTTATTTTTCGTTTCCAGCCCCATCTTCAGTACAGTAGATTGTGTTTAGCTGCCCATCACTTTTCCCCTTTCAGAACACAATTATTCACTATGCTCAGTGGGACTCTGGGACAGGATTCCCACCTACCAGGCTAAGAGGACTAATGGAACTAAATTCATTATTTGTTTTCTGGTTTCTATTTCCACCAAGAATTTACCAATTCTTTTTGTTGTTGTTGTTATTCATTAGAATAGAGAAGTCAGAAGCTGTCCCAAGGTCTTACTGGGATTTAATTCCAGAGGAGCCAGGCTGTCTCTTAGCCCAGTTCCCCAACTTCCCAGAGGCGTTCCATTCAAGGGGATCCTCAGACCCTTTGAAAACTCAAGAAAGCAGTCAGCATGGATTCAAGAGAGGGTGTGTCAGTGTATTTATCAACTGAAGAGGGGAACAAAGGAAGATAATAAGTTTGAAAAATGAGAATTTAGAAAACAAAACTCAGAGAGTCCCCAGGGGATGAAAAAGTAAGGCTAAGAAAATGAAATAAATTGTGGTTCCTCAGAGAAAATAAAGTTCTGAGGTGAAGGGGGAGCCCTGGTGGTGCAATGGTTAAAAGTTCAACTGCTAACCAAAAGGTCAGCAGTTTGAATCCACCAGCTTCTCCTTGAAAACCCTATGGGGCAGTTCTACTCTGCCCCATAGGGTAGCTATGAATTGGAATCCACTCAATGGCAATGGGTTTGGTTTTTGGTTTTTGGGGTGAAGGGGAGAGGTGGGAGTATGGAATGAATCTGCAGCAGGCATGATTTCACGAACGGATTTCGTTGCAAATAAGAATAAAAGACCTAATCCTACACATTCATCCAGTGGATTTACAAACAGAGATATGGGAAAGAAAACAAAGGAACTTAGGCTAGTTTCCAAATAGTTTGGATTCTCTCAAGTGCTTATGTAAATTGAAATTTGGAAGTCAGCAATTCACTAATGAACTCAACCTTAATTTGTACTATGACTTGAATGCTAAATCTTATAGCTACAGATTGGCAGTTTCCTCATAATTTGATGCCTTGCTAGATTGCATAAACTTTTATATTAACAGTTATTTTGCACCCAAAATTTAAAGTATCACTTATATGAAGTGCTTAAGACACATTAAGTATTTAAAAATGCATCTTAAATGTTGATTTTGTAGCTGCATCTAAACAAAAAAATAAAGCTGTCACGTTCTGCTTAACCCCATGCTGCCTGCAGACAGAAGATGTAATATTTCGAATAAGTAATAATGCATAAACATTGTGTTTTTATGAAATGCATGTTATAATTATGCCAATAAAATATCTCTATCCTGGAAGGGAAGTAAACCATCTTGATGTATGCTAATGTAAGCCTTTCTAAGGGATATTAGTCATATACTCAAATTTAGTTCTGAATACAAAACAAAAATATGCTGGAAATTCCATAAAGATCAAACTAATTAAGTACTTAATTGCCTCTGACTAATTATGGAAATTGGCAAGCTCAGTAAGGAAACAAGTTTTTAAAAAAGGGCTTATATTTTAGGCCATAGCTTCCTCTGCATCATTTTACTCGGAGTTACTTGTATCATTTCAGATCTGATATTGCAAGCTCCATCCACAGAGAGTTATAAAGGGAAAAGACTGCATATGCATTCAGAGCTTAACTGGGACAAGCAGAAGCTACATTCTCAGACTTATGGTCAGAAGTTGGGTTGCACTTTCCTAGACAGCTATATTGTATGTTGTTTCTCATTAGTAGGACTTTTCCTCGCTCATAAGCTTTTTGTTGTCGTTTAAGAGCAATTCCTTCCATAGGGCATATTTGCAGCTCATCTGCGCCCTTTTTTATCAAAGGGGCAAAAAATGCCTGCATCAAGAAACCACAAATCCATGGGAAATATTTGCCATGAAACAAAAGACAGAATTTTAGGTATAATGGAAAGAACATGGACTCCGGAGCCTGAATGACATGTTTTTTTTAAAAGCCCAGTCTGCCACTTAATAGGTATGTCTGTGAGAACTTAGGATAGTTATTTAATTTCTCTTGGTCTCATTTCTTTGCATGTATAAAATAGAAATAATAACACCTAGTTTGCACTGTTGTCACAATAATAGAGAAAATATAAGGTGTCTAGCTCATTTATGGCAACAGAAAATTCCCATAAATGGTAGTTATTGTATTTTATATTCAATGAAAGACTTTTTTTTTTCACATTATGATTCACTACTTATTACAAGTGTATAAGCAGCCATGAAGAATCAAAGAGTACCCTGGGGTCTTTCCAAGAGACGTTATGATTTTGCCTTAGGAATCCCAGGTAAATAGGGGGGAAAATAGTGGAAATGAATCAATAAGTAAATGTTCTCCTTTATACTCTAATCTTTACTTAAAGTTATTTGTGGTACCAATTTCCATATGAAATGATAGCTTCAAAGGCTACTATTATTCACAAAATTATATTCTACAGAATGAATGATATATAACATTTCAAAGTACGTATACGTTGATAATTTGAAGTAACACAATTACAAATATTCAGTTTCTCCATATTCTATGGAGCAAGGACATAATCTATTCATTCTCTTAAGCTCTGAAAAGAACTTCCCTCCCCTTCTCCTTCCTAAGTCTGCTATAGAGACCATTATGAGCCCTTGTAGCAAGCAGTACCCAAAAGGCAGTTCTTTGCACACTGCCTTAAGATTGGCATAAAAACACCACAGTGGGGAAGATTGTTGTGATAATGGCAGAACTGCAACAGCAGTGTGATCTCTGGTATTACTTCCAGCAGAAAGTCCACTTAAAGGCTATGCCACCATTCAGAACCATCCATAGTTGTGTGTGTGTGTATACACACACATATATTTAAAAAAAGAAGAAAAAAAAACAGTTGCTGTTGAGTCAATCCCAACTCATGGTGACCACATGTGTGTCAGAGTAGAACTATGCTTCATAGGGTTTTCAATGGCTGATTTTCAGAAAAAGATTGCTAGGCCTTTCTTTCGAGGTGCCTCTGGGTGTATTTGAACCACCTACCTTTCAGTTAGCACCAAGCACGTTAACTGTTTGCACCACTCAGGGATTCATATGTATGTGTGTGTGTATATATATATATAAGGAAGACATAATATCAGAATTTAGGAGTATTCAGTCATGGTATAAAAAAAGAACACTAGATATCCCCTGGACCCACCCCACCCCAAAATTAATAAGTATATAAAATGTGTGTTTCAAGTCCAGTAAAGACACCATTGATAAAGATGCTCTCTTTCAGGCCCTATCAATAAGTATATACTAAAACAAAAAGTCTCTTTCTAGATGGTTACTGTTTTTCAAAAAGAAAAGTAGCTTTATTGTCGATCTGTACATGAATGTGATCACTGAATGGAAACATTCCAGGAGATTCATATCACTCCCACTAGAAGGAGAAGCTTCAGTAAATCTCTAAAGCTGTGGCGGTGGTCCAGTCCCTGAGCCATATGGCATCCCACCTGTCCAAAGAAGTTTTGTTAATGTCCTTTAAAGCTCCAAATAAAAATACTGAGACATAAACAGTCAAGTCTGCTTTGCAGTTGAGTTTTTTGAGCTCTGTGTGGTAGCTGCAAAAATTCCCCATGCTGTGCGTGTTAATGAGACCTTCCACCGGCACTGTTAATACATAAAAGCAATCACCCATAACTCACAGGCCTTTTCTTTCTGACTACGTCTGACTGTGTTCATTGCATTTAGCAGCTAGAAATAAAACACAAGGGGAGAAATAAGTCTGGATATCAGGAGGCATAAGGACTAAAGATCTAAGAGCAACAGCAAAATTAAAAAAAAAAAAAAAAAATCTATAGATCTAGGTATATTACCTCCAAAGATTTATTTTTAAAAGAGCCAGGGATTAAACACAAAAAATATTAACATCAATATATGTGAGTAAATAGTAATTGCGAAAACTGAAAACTTACTTTAAGAGTATTCTTGTAGGTTAGGAAAATAATAAAAACATAAAATTTCCATATAACTAAACAAAGGAATAGCAAGGAGATTAGAGAAAACTGTTTGTCACATCACTTTGCATCAGTGCCCAACCACTTTGGTCATTCAGATCTTATCTCTATTTCAATGGATCTAAGTATTTTAGATAAAATGAGAAGTATAAACAGACGTGAATGCATAGCTTGCTTACCTTTTTGACACATAGGGAAAAACATATAGGATTTATTTAAATCTTATATTCAGGACTATATATAAAATCAGAAGAGAAAATATAATTCTAAATTAACTTATTATAATATCAAATATTTAGTATTTAAGTCAAAAAGTCATATAGTTTTATAAATTCTATAAGGAAGTCAAGGACCTGATATTGAAAATGAAAAAGTGATAGGTATTTAAAGAAAATCTTATTAAAAAGTCACATATCTTCATCCAAAAAAAGTCTGAAAATGAAGGATAAGTGTCCTTTATCATAAAGCATATCAATGTATATAATTTTGCATTACATTCATTGTATCTCTCATAATACACCCACTCTGACAGTACTGCCTGCAGTACTATGTCTAAACAGGGGTTCTAAACCTGGCATTCATGGACCCTAAGAGTCTGTGCAGAGAATTTAGGGATATCTGTGAATCTGCATGGAAAAAAAAATCTTATTTCTGCTAATCTCTACCTAAAAGTCAGCATTTCTTTCTACTGAAAGTAGACAAAAATCACAGTCATATGGTCACAAATGTATGACTTGGTCACCAACAGAAACCTCATTTATTTTCATATTACATTCTCATTATTTTATATACCTGGAAATATTTCCTACTCTCAACACTACTTTGAAATTATTGCCATTTTTAGATCCAATGTGAGATTATTTAATGTATTTAAATACATTATGAAGAAGCCTATGTTGTTGTTGCTAGGTGCTGTCGAGTTGGTTTCAACTCATAACAACCCTATGTACAACAGACCAAAACACTGCTGTATCCTGCACCATCCTCACAATCACTGTTACGCTTGAGCCCACTGTTGCAGCCACTGTGTCAATCCATCTGTCAAGGGTCTTCCTCTTTTTCACTGACCCTCTACTTTACCAAGCATGATGTCCTTCTCCAGGACTGGTCCCTTCTGATAACATGTGCTAAGTATCTGAGACAAAGTCTTGCCATCTTTGCTTTTCAGGAGCATTCTGGCTGTACTTCTTCCAAGACAGATTTGTTCATTCTTTTGGCAGTACATGGTATATTCAATATTCTTTGCCAATACCATAATTCAAAGGTGTCAATTCTTCTTCGATCTTCCTTTTTCATTGTCCAGCTTTCGCATGCAGATGAGGTAAATGAAAACACCATTTACAAATTTTTAAATATTTTGATAAATGTATTCAATATAACTAGTTTCCTTTATAATCCTATATA
Source organism: Trichechus manatus latirostris (assembly GCF_000243295.1). NCBI lineage: Eukaryota > Metazoa > Chordata > Mammalia > Sirenia > Trichechidae > Trichechus > Trichechus manatus. The sequence goes on along the minus strand of NW_004444032.1, from coordinate 4,242,835 downwards.
TTGTATTTTATGCATTTAAAAAAAATTATTCTTAGAGGAGAATTATAGGCTATAGTAGATTCCCACCAAAGGCTCCATCATGCAAAGAAAGGGTATGATGACATTTTCTAAAAGAAGCCCAACACAGATAGACAAACAGTGATACCAATGTATATGCTTTGGCACACGGTTGTCATAACAACCGGAGTTACAGCTATGTGACTACTCATTCCCCCAGGCCTACTTTGTCTGGCCTTCTTTGTTCCTCTTTTGTGCCCAGTATAAACTTGAGTATAATTCCCTTTAATTGTTTTAAGTATCTAGGACTATATCCCAACTTTTATCAGGCAGACTGATGAGGAAATCAACTTCAATATATAATCTACGGACGGTTCTTTACACCCAGTTCTACAAGGACCCCTGGGATCTACGTATCAAGGATGGGCTTAGGCCAAGGCAACACTGAGAAGAGGCCTCACTTACCTTTTGAAATTCTACCCTCCCCTGTAATTTTCTGTAACCTTTCCCTTTTCTTCAGTTTTAATACCTTTCTGTCTCCCCAGTACAGTGTATGTACATTAGACTAATTAGTTTTGAGAGTGGAAGTAGGAGCAGGCTTTTTCCCGCTAAATGAACAGACCTTTACACAAAGAACAAAGATGCAAAAAGTATGGGTAATACTCTGCACACGTGGAGTCAACATGAGTCAGCAGCTAACAAAAAGAAGCACTGGAAAGCTTGGGGGAAAATGATAAGTGACAGCTAACAGGCATCGGGTTTCTTTTTGGGGTGATAAAAATGTTCTAAAATTGACTGTGGTGATGGTTGCATAACTCTGTATATATATTAAAAATCACTTAATTATACACTTTAAATGAATGAATTATATAATACGTGAATTCTTTCTCAATAAAGCTGTTCTTTTTTTTAAAAAAAAAAAGGTGTGTAAAATATAAGTAAACATTAATATTGTCTCCAAACTTCATTATATCAAGAGGAAAAGGCAGGCAGTGTGTGGCACAAAGTGATGTAGAAAAAGCAGGTGGAAGGTAGAGGTATATAAAATAGCCTACAGGCTTCAAGGAAATTAGGTCCCTCCTTATCTAGTCAGGAGCCTTGGTGGCCTAAGGGGTTAAGAGTTCAGCTGCTAACCAAAAGGTCGGCAGTTCGAATCTACCAACTGCCCCTTGGAAACACTATGGGGCAGTTCTACTCCGCCCTAGAGGGTTGCTGAGTAGGAATCCACTAGATGGCAATGGTTTTTTTTTTTAAATCTAGTAATGGAAATCATAGCCTTCCATCAGTGGGTCTCAGATGCACTGTGACTGTATCAACGAGGAGGGAGTTCTACTGCCTGAGGCAATATGGCCAATAGGCTCTCCCTATTAGGGCCTGCTGGGTGTAATTCTGCCACTTAGCAAGAGTACCCAGACACTCAGAGTAATATTGCACAAGGCCAAGTTATACACCTACATTTTAAAATACATAGCTAAAAGTCATTCACACTCTGAGGCTTCCAACATAGCACTAGGGCAGAAATTCAAACTGCTACATTACAATTAAACTCTGGCCTTACTCATAATATGGAGCCTGTGGGAATGAAATAGAATACTATGCCTAGGACGTTAAAAAAACAAACAAACAAACTCATTGCTATCAATTCAATTCCAACTCATAGCAACCCTACAGGACAAGTAGAACTGCCCCATAGGGTTTCCAAGGTTAGCAGATGAGCTCTTAACCACTGCACCACCCAGGCTCCACCTAGGACACAGTATGCTCTTAATCAATATTTGGTGAATGAATGAATGCTGTATTCAATGGGACAAGATAGAAGGAAGAGCTTTAGACTTTTTTCAGGATCATATTTTAGGTAATAATAATCCACCATCAAAGCAAGCACTTTTAAAGAGCTTATCATGTGCTTGGTATAGTTTTAAGAGCTTTACATATATTAATTCATTTAATTCTCTTCACAAGACAGACACACAGTTATTTACAGAGGTAACAGGTGAAGCACCAAGATCTTGAATCATCTGTCCAAAATCACTTAGCAAATTCTGATCTGGGAATCAAATCCAAGCTGTTTCCAGAGTCTGAGGCCTCCCTTAACCAGTTTACCATATTGCCAAATTAGAATAAGGTTTGCATTTGTAGTGATTACATCATTTTTAAAAGGTAAAAGAAACCTATTTTACAAAGGGGAAGAGGACATAATTACTTGGAGGAGGACCTGTTGGGTAAGGAGTAGCTTTAGCAGGATGGGCTGGGCCTCCCTGGAGAACACAATAGAAGCCAATGCTTGTACTCCCTCACCAGCTTCAACCACTCTTGCTCCCTCAATTGCCTTTGTCTTCAGACTTAGTCACTGAGTGGATTAAATTTTCTGTTGTTGTTTTAATAAAGGTTGTATTCGAATGTTTCAAGCCAGTTCATAGTGCTTACTAGAGAGCTCTGCCTGTAGGAGCTGGAGCCTGTGAAGCTAGGGAAGAACTGTTTTGTCCTGGAAGGAGCAAGGTGTCATCTCTTAGTGGAGCAGAGAGTCAGGCACCTGCACAAGATGGGAAGGGCCCATGGAGTGGCCAGCTAAGGACCTTGGTGTTACTGACGCCCTCAAAAGAGGAAAACTCATGTCATTGCTCACATTGGCTTGTTATTTAGCTATTAATCCTGTACAATAACCTCTCCTTGTTCAATACGAAGATTTCCTACCTAATAAGATAACTTTGAGCCAAGGATCTTATCCCAACTGGCTAACCTCATGTAACACCAGACGCATAACAATTATTCATAAAAAAGATTCTCCTGTTCAAGCATGGCTGCTGTTACTGTGCTAGTATAAATTATAATGATAATTATACCATTTCAACTTATATTTATATAGTGTCATACTATTGACAGAGTCTCTGGGTGGCAGAAACGGTTAAGCACTCAACTACCAGTCAAAAGGTTGTTAGTTCAAATTGACTCAGAGACGCCTTGGGAAACAGGCCTAGTGATCTGCTTCCAAAAGGTCATGGCCTTGAAAATGCTATGGAATGGTTCTACTCTGCACACATGGGGTCGCCATGAGTCAGAATCAGCTCGACAGCAACTAACAACAACAACAACACACAACTGATAAAGCAATTTTAAACACTGATTGCGGGAGTACTGGGCAGGTACACGCAGGGTGGAAAAGAGAGGTGAAGAGTTCCTTCAGGGAGTATTGTGGAGAGAAAATTGCCCTCAAGTAGCAAACGAGAACGAGCTGTAGAGAGTAGTCTATATATGCTACCCAGATGAAATAAGAAAATTCACCTGTACATTTTATTGTTGTCATTCTCTAATCAAGGCTCTATAGAAATCCATTCCTTAAAACCAGAGGTCTCAACCAAAATAACAAAAACAATTAAGGGGATCAGAGGAGCACAGAAACATGTCTCCAAAGGAGAAATTTTGCCTCTGTGGTCCCAGAGGCCTGAGAGGCCCCTGTATCAATTATTATTACTGAAAGATATCAATGCTTTCATGGAATACACCTTTCTTAATGGAAAAAAAAAATTATAAGGAACTGCCACAAAGGAAATTAGCTCAACATTAATGATAAGAAAAAAACTGCACTAATAATAAATACAGCAGTTATTTTCTTAAGAGCTTTCCTTTAATGTTTTTATACCTTAGTAATAAATTCTATTTTAACATCCTATCACTGATAACCCAAGTATAGAAAGTAATCAAAAGAAGCAAGATGGACTAGTTCACATTTTAATAAAGCCTACAAATACAGAAGAAACAATGGCATTCTTCACCAAGGAACTGGGACAGAGATGAAGGTAAGAGAATAAGGATGCTATTTTTAATGCAGAAAAGTTTCAGAGAATTGGCATTCTTCATGGCTTTCATGCTCTTGAACTCCCTTAACTTATGGTGACTTCCCCACCCCAACTCACCCTTTGGATGGCAGCAGAAGGGTTTGGGAGTGGGAAGAAAAGACTTACTATACTTTTAAGAAGAAAGGAAGCCCTCCATAGTCTAAAAGCTTCTTTAGGCAAACTGCTCTCATAGATTAGCCTTCATCTATCGAACTCTGTGCAAGCATAATTAGGTTCTGTTTACAGGACAATCTTGTGTGGTGTGTGTGTGTGTGTGTGCGCACATGTGTATGGGGGTGCTAATGGATATGTTGATGAGATAATTTTAGTTATATTACTAGAGCAAATTAAAGTGGCCACTTGCCAGTATATCAAAATAAATAATGATACACTGTCTGCGGATATATGCTTTAAAGCATTGTCTCACACTATTTTTTACACTAAATTAAATGTCTGGCCAATAGCTAAAAATCACTGATCACTGAGCTGGTAGGTGTGTACTTTATCATTTCTTTTTATTTCCAGGGCAGCATGACGGTTATTATATTTTATTCCTCTAAGCTTTCTAACTACTTGCTCTATTTTTCATGCTCAAGGTAAACACTGACACCTAAGCAAAAACAAGGTTTTCTCTGATTCTACTAGTCCTTAAGGCTTCAGCTGAAAATTAAATATAGCATTACCATATTGCCAAATTTGGATTACAGAGCTTCATCTATCATCAAACACACCCTTAGACAAGTCTGAGAATTATTTTTATCTTGCACAAAATACATGACATAAATAACTTCAAAAATGCAGTGCTGAGGGAAATATTTCACTCCTTTATGCACTTTACAAACAGAGAAGCAAAGTTGACAGTAGTGGTTGAAAGAATTGGAGTTGGGAGTGTCATACTTGGGTTCAAATCCTTTTACTAGATGGGTCACCAAATATATGTGACCTTGGGCAAGTGACAATCTCTAGAGCCTTGGTTTCCTCGTCTGCCAAATGGGATGATACCTACTTCATAAGTCCAGAGTACAAAACAAAATTACCCCATCTATAGTCAGGAAAACCTGTTCAAGACTCACAGGAAAAGACAACAAACAGGTGTTAACCCCATGATGACCAGGACACCGGAATAATCACAAAAGGTCTTTAAAGCATTAATCATAACAATGCTCAGTGAGGTACAGAAATATATACTTACAGTGAATGAAACATAGGAAGTCTCAGCAGAGAGATGGAAAATACAAAGAAGAACCAATGGGAAATTTTAGAAAATTTAGAAAAATTCAGTGGCTGAAATAAGAAATCCACTGGATGGATTTAATTGCAGAATGAAGAAAGGAAATACAAGGTCAGTGAACTTGAAGACAGATCAGTAGCTATCACCTAATCTCAAGAAAAGAGAGGAAAAAACATTGAAAATAAAATTAACAGAGCCTCAGGGACTCCCAGGACAATTCCAAAAGGTCAAATATACAGGTAGTTAAAATCCCAGGGGGAGAAGAGACAGAGGATGGGGTAGAAAACATATTTGAAGAAACATCTACATTTTACAGAGGAGAAAACTTAGACACAATGAGGTTAAAAACCTTAAAGTCACACACCTAGTAGTACGCGACAAGGCTGAGAGATGTAAATCCAGACAGTCTGGCTTCAAAGTCCACACTCTTCACCACTATGGGCATACCGTTTCTCTATATAAAGCAGGATTATTAATATGTAGAAAAGGCCATCATGTTTGGTAAAGTGAAGGTTAGGGAAAATGAGGGAAACCCTCTATGGGACGGATTGACACAGTGGCTGCAACAATGGGCTCAAACATACGAACGATTTTGAAGATGGTGCAGAACCGAGCAATATTTTGTTCTGTTGTACACAAGGTCGCCATGAGTTGGAGTCAACTCGAAAGCAAGTAACAACAACAATATGTAGGTATTTATGTTGGTATGTACGTATATGTGTGTGTATCATCATGATGTGATATAAATAAAGTTCATAACAATCTTGACTAGGCAGTTGGACTAACTGGATTTTGGTGGTGGGGAAGGAGAGCTGCTGGTGTCACATGCTGGACAGTTTTCTAGGTGAACTAAATAAGAATATATATATACTAATGCAAAGCCTGACACAGCAAACACTCAATAATGCTACTTCCTGTTCCTTAGAGCAGACTTTGAAGAGCAGAACTGGATTGACCACAGTCTATTTGAAGTGACAGATGAGAGGGTATCACAGAGACAGCACAAATGAGAAGCAACAAGACATGCTGCCTAGCTCACAGTCGTTTTTTCGTACTGTTTTGTTTTTCCCACGGCCTGCGTGGCTTAGGAGTTTTCAGCTTAATGTAGTTACATGGCTTAGTACAATTTACAGTACATTATTTTGCATTTTGAATGATATTCATGTTTTTTTTTAATATTCTTTGTAATACTCCTTCCCTCAAACTGCAGGTAAGAAAACCAAGGCAAAATTAGATTAACTATATTACTTAGCCTTACACAGCAATTTAAATTCCATTACTGCATGTAAAATGCATTCATTACATCACAGTCACATTTGCTAACAGATACTTCCAGAAATACAGTTAAATCTACAACTAGTAAAGTACTACTGCTCAAATGCCTAGCATGTGCACCTGTGCATGCATACACGCGCGCGCGCGCGCACACACAGACACACACACACACACAGACACACACACACACCCCTGCATGGCTTTTCTTCTAAACATGCTACCATGACTGGGACTGCCTTTTAATGCACTCTTAAAAGCAAATCCCCTAAGAGCAAATACCTGTATATTCCTTCCTCCTGATGTGGAACTATTTTAGGTCAGTAGCACAACCCAGATTCTACAGTAGGAAGACTAGTATCTCTTGCTTTTAAACATGTCTTGAGACTAGTTAGTACTTTCAGAAAATAAACTCAGGCCAAACAGAAGCTACCCTTCTCTGAGATAAGCAAGGAAATTTTTTTTTTTTTTAAGGGCATTTCATATTTCACATCCTTTCTATATACACCACCCACTCCCACTTCAGTTCTCTGTTGCTAGTTAAGGATAAATGCATTTATTCTATACTCCCCCCCCCCGAAAAGACTGTTTGGTCCTATTTCTACATCTAGGAACTGTCTGGTGGGAGAACAGGTGCAGGAGGGGGTATTGCTGACAGAAAAACAGGAGACAGAAGTGGCCACGTGGAAACTGGTGGTTATTAAGATCTGGCAGAGGGTAATTAGAGTAATTAGAAGTTCCACTTACACACAAGGCAACCTCATGGGTGATACCTTTACTCATCTGGTATCACCTACTGTTTGACTGATCAACTATGTACCCAGTAGAAAAAGTAATTTTCTTCCAACTTACCCAGAAGCCAACAAAAGTATAATATAACAATGAATTTTTAAACTCTCATCAACCAGGAACAGATTTAGACCTTATGCCCTGAATAGATTATGTTTCCATCCTGTACCCTGAAATAGTATTTAAAGTCAAAGCCATGTATTTAAAAAGAAAATACTGCACCATGATATAAGTATAAGGAAGTGAAGCAATGTTCTTTTTTCTCCCCTTCTGATGACTCTTAAAAATAGCATATGTAAATTTATTTCAAAAATGTATTTTTATATTCCTGCTATGCTAGTGCCCTATTTAGTCTGCCAAGTGGGCAGTTCAGTACTACCAGCAACCATAATTCCCTTTCTTTTTACTTCTTCCAACTCAACTTCGTATGCAAAATACCTAGTCTTTACAAAATCACATGAATTGTTTATTTTGAAGGAGAAAAGTCTCTGTTTAGTTGACAACAGATATAAATCAATAAAAGGTTTAGAGCCAGAAATTAGAGTGATGCAGCTACAGGCCAAGGAACGCCTGGGGTCACCAGAAGCTCAAAGATGGAAGGATTCTTCCATAGAGCCTTTAGAGAGAGCATGGCCCTGCTGACATCTTGATTTCAGACTTCTGGCCCCACACCTGTGAGAGAATAAATTTCTGTTTTAAGACACCAAGTATGTGGGGCTTTGTTCCAACAACATTAGAACACTAATAATACAGATGTTGAGTGTATGGTCCTCCCAGATGGAGGTGTGGTTCTGGAGCTCAGGAAAAATCTGAACTGAAGCTAAGGATTTGGGAGTCATATTGGCTGTTTAATCAAGGAAAGTGGATGATTGTCCAAAACAGAGTAAAGTGCAAAAAAGAAAAGCTCAAACGCAGAAGCTCAAGCAAACAGCAACATATTAAAGCAGAATAAAGGCAGAAGAAACAACTAAACAAACTAAAGTCGAAAAGGTGAGGAAGAGAGAGTGGTAGATGATGAGGTAAAGGAGGAGCTTTGAGAGGGGACAGCAGCCACGTAGACAGTGCAGTGATAAAGCACCTGAGGAGAGCATGAGTTCGGCAACTGGGAAGTCCCGGGCAACCTTCGTGAGCTCTGCCTTCAGGCGAATGGATGGTTTAGGCAGAAATAATATGGTGTCATAAAAGGGGATATTTGAGTGAAAACATCTTTAATCTTTAAAGATTAATTAATGTGTGTGTGCATATATATATATATATATGCACACACACATACACACACACACACACACACACACACACGCTGTGGAGATTTGAGCCTGTTTGAGGGCTGAGAAGAAATTAATATACAATATAATAAGAATTAATATGATCAGTGACGATACAAGCTATTGAAGGAGGCAGGAGTGACCACCGAGAGCAGAGGTGGAAGCTTTGCTCTTGAAAATGAATCAGTACGCTTTTTGTTCCTACTCAGGAATGAGACAGCTAAGGATGGGTAAATAGATACATAAATTTAAAGGTGGAATGAGGAAATACATGTCTGATGGCCTGTGTGAACAAAAAAGTAGGAGGGAAGGGTAGGGAGACACTTAGGTGAGGAAATGCGGTGAAGATTAGGAACGAAAAATCTGCAAACATCCTAAAAACAGAATAAAGCATTGAGTACCGGTTCCCAACCTTTTTTTTAAAAAAAGAAACTTTGTAGTCACCCAGGTCTTATAATTCCCAAGAGTGGCTATTTGGGGTTAATGAGAGGAGGGGTTCTATACATCACCCTCTGCCTAGGAAATCCTCAATACCAGAGACATTGACTAGAGAACATCAGGGCCCACCCGACTGGAGAGGGCTTTCTCATTTACACGTGAAGTGATTTAGAGACCCACAGGCATCTCCCAAAACCTGCTGATTGGTAAATCTCTAGTTAAGAGATTATGGTTGGGTCAGCCAAATGTTTGTTAGACAGCATAATTTAAATCCCTTCTGATATTTGTACCTAGTCTTGTACTTATTATTTTACGATACTTATTTTGGCCAACTGTATCCTGTCTGTTAATTAACTTGAAGTCTTCAAGGCTATGTCACAAGATGTGTTTTTATGACATTATTGATTTCTTAAAATTTCTCTTCTCTTCATGTCAGTCCGTTTTTAACTCACTTCTCTAGAGGTCAAATTACTTACAAAGTCCCAGCTGTCTCTTTGGGAGTCAGCAGCTAGTCCACGGCCTGGTCACATGGCACAGTTCTCAAAGCGCCAGTACTCAGCCTCTGCCTTGGAGCGCAGCTCTCTCTGCACTTGTCTGGCTCCTGCTGGAATGTGAACTCCTTTAGAACTGAGACCAACCTTTTCAGCTTTCTAGTCCCTCAACGGCTAGCACAGGGACTTATCCACTATAGCTGTTCAAGAAATACTTGATAAACTGGGTATTCTTATCCTTCTACTTTTAGTATACTTTTAATATCAGAATAAACATTTACCTAATGTTTAGTCTATCTATGATAACCCTTCCCATTTTGTTATGCTTACACTCATTTATCTTCCTCCAAGCATGGCCTCTGGGAGGATTCTTGAGCACCCCACAGAATCAACCCCTCCTTTGTACCACTACATTCATCTACAACAACACGTATTACTCTATCACAATGATTTGCTTTTATTGCTTCCTTCCCTTCAATCACTATGAGCTTCATCAATGCAAGAACTTCATCTTATTTATCAGTATACTTACTACCTGGCACAAACTCTAGTACACATCAAGTACTCAATACATGTTTGTTGAATAGGTAGCGTTTACTTCTTTATAATCTAATAAGTCCTTGCGTAGCTGATAAAAATATTAATCAGTATTTGTTTCTAAATCAAACACTTAAAACATAGTACTTCCTTTATGAAATTTATTTTCTAAATTATCCTCATCAACTCTATGAGGCAGGCAGATTTACTTTACTTCCAGCCTTATATAACAAATCAAAAAATCATTTAGAAAAAACATAGCTGTCTAGTTCCAGTCAGTATCAACTTCTATAATCATATTTAGAATACAGACACTAAATTTCCAATTTATCTTGCTTGGAAGAAGTACAACTAGAATGCTCATTAGAAGCAAAGATGGCAAGACTTCATCTCACATACTTTGGACATGTTATCAGGAGGGATCAGTCCCTGGACAAGGACATCATGCTTGGTAAAATAGAGGGTTATCAAAAAAGAGGGAGACCCTCAATGAGATGGACTGACACACAGTGGCTGCAACAATGGGCTCAAGAGGAACAAAGATTGTGAGGATGGTGCAATACCGAGCAGTGTTTTATTCTGTTGTACTAGGGTCACTATGAGTTGGAACTGACTTGACGGCATCTAACAACAACATGCACTTACATACGATATTGTAGAAAAACAATTTTGTACTTATCATTTTCTGAGGTGATTTTCCAAATACAAAAATATATTACTAATTCTTTTTTTTAGAAATAGCAAGCTTCAGATAATATATTTCAGCGAATTATTGAAAAGGAATAAATTATTTTAAAATAATGTAGTTAAAACTACCAACATTTGGTATGTTATTTAATATGTTAGTTCTTAAAGATATAATATGTACTACATAAAACTTACATGATAAAGTATTTTAAAGGGGCACCAAGGAACAGATTTTTGGCTTCTATTTACATCTACATAGAATCACAAAGATTTCATTAAATCTCTTGGATTGACACCATTGACCCCAATTTAAAGTAATAAGCATAGTAGAAGTCTAAAAATCATTAATACTTTTGGAAAATGGAATGAGATGCTAGAAACAAAATTTTTTGAAAACTTAGGTGTTTAAACTGATGCCAGTTTCTATGGTTTCAGTAAAAACTAAACTGACATTATCAGTTGCCTCTGAAAACTAATTTCATAAAAGCATAAAGTTGCAAGGAATAAAAAAAGAAAACAAGCTGGAAGAACATATACATTCATCAAAGATAAAAGATAAGAATTCAATGCAAAATTTTAATCATATCTTTTTATCAATTGCCTCATTTCCTTTTTATTGTACAGGAATTTTATTATGAAGGAAGTTTTATTTTTAAAAACAAACACATACAAATATTTTTATTGAAGGTCTATTATATGGCAAGATCTCTTTCAGGGTGTTTTCTACATCTTACCTCATTTAATTTTAACTACCTTATAAGTATGCTTTCACAAGTAATTATGATTCCAAAATCCATGTCCTTTTCAAACCATTCTGCATCTATTTTTTAAAAAATTAACAGAAAAATATGAAATTAATTTAAATCCAACACACAAAAAATTTATTATTTGAGGTTTCTTCAAACCTGTAAACTGCTTTGCGAATATGCATAGAATGCTGTAATGTGTAATCAAGCTTAATTTTTCTGACCTTGTAAGAACTAAAAAAATCAAGATAATTAATCTTTTAGAATGGAGTAGTTTTTCTTCAAAGGAACATACTCTTTATGGTACTACCCTTAGCATCACACCACCCAAACAGAGACATAGCCCTGCTCTTCATTTTTAGAATTAAACCAAAAAATCAAACTAAGAATAATAAAAAAAATTTTAAAAATTGTTCAATGAAGTTGACCATTCAGCGCTAAAAGTTCAAACTTAATGTGGTATTCTTCACAAAGCTGTCTTACAATCACTGTAAATTAACAGATGATTATGAATTTTCATTCAACAAAGGTTATGGCAGACACCAAAAGAAGAGCCTCCAATTCTTTCTTTTCTAAGTAAACAGGAACTTTTACAAAAAGCTTTTTAGTTATAAAAGCAGTACACCCTCTTCGTTAAAAGGAAAGAAAGGGAGAAAAATTAACAAAAAAAATTAAAGCAGCTCAGAGAAATATGAAAATGTACATCTTCCTTATTCTTTCCTGGTTTCTTCCCCCAGCAGAAACCATTGCTAACAGTTCCCTGGAAAATTTTAAATAATGTTCTCTGTATCTGTGTTTACTATTTATCTATGTAGCTTCACCTTTACATAAATGTTTCCATAACATTTTACCTTTTTTGACCTAAAAATATATCTTAGACACCTCTCTCTACCAGGACATACAGATTTCATTCATCAGTTTCCATGGCTGTGTAGTGATCATTTTATGTGCATATCACAATTGTTTTACCCCAACTGAGGCTGATTTGGGCTACTTCCAATTTTTCATTATTACAAAAAATGCTGCCCTAAACTTCCATGAACTCTCCTATAAAGACTTCATGAAATAGTAATACATTATTTTACATGACTTGAGGTCCAAAAACTACTGAAAATGTTGAGGAAATACAGCAACCCTCAAGAAGATCCAATAAACCAATCGATTATTTTATAAATGAGCCAAGCAATTATAAGAAAATAATTCTCAGTACTACAGCTAATTATCTGAGGAAGAAATCTCCAGACATTTTTTAAAGGGCAAAAAAACCTAAAATCATAGAATTGGGCCTCAACAACCAAAATGGAATCTGTGGTCAGTTAATATTGGGAAAAAAAAATTTTTTTTTTCTTAAACCAGGATGCCTATTGCAAGAAACTTAAAAGACTCAGCTAGAAGTATGAGAAAAAAATTAAACTAAAAATTCCAGAAGAACTAGTTTACCATATGATAGCTTTCAATGTGTTTACTCAGTACTATTAAGTTCTGCCATTCAATAAACTGGCCAAATTCTAATGACTAAAAGCCATGGCTTCAGAAGTTAAAGAACATTTTCCTTCTCTGTAAATTTCTCTTTATCCCAATTAATTACTTTCAAGTTAAAAGGTTCTTCATACTTTGGAATTTTCAAACATTAGTAAGGATTTGGAGGCAAAGATCTGCCCCACGGTAGTAACAGTAACCAACAAGAAGAAAATAAAAAAAAGTTTACTGAATATAATTTTTAAATAAATAGATTACAAAGAGGTATGGAGATTACATATGTTATGGAGCCCTGTTGGTGCAGAGGTTAAGAGCTCAGCTGTTAACCAAAAGGTTGGCAGTTCGAATCCACCAGCTGCTCTTTGGAAACCCTATGGGGCAGTTTTACTCTGTCCTATAGGGTTGCTATGAGTTAGAATCAACTCGACAGAAACAGGTTTTGTTGGTTTTAAGTTTACAGTTTAGGTTTTAATTATAATTTTTCTCCAATAATTCTAACATGTTTTGAGCCAGAGTATTATTTTCTTGCTCTCCAGGACACAAGAAAGCAATTACTAATGAGAAAATGAAGACGGCTCTCCTTCTGCTCATCTTGAAAGAAAGATGATAGTGTTCTCTCTCCTCTGTATTAACTGGCTGAAGTTTGGCCTGACATTACAGTTCCTCTACATAGGACCCCCAGAGCTGCCCTTAGAACTACATAATACATCAGGTAAGGACACAGATCAGAAACAGTTGCATTTGTTATTGCTGATTTAGCCACTCAAGAGCAGAATGGCTTAGGCGAGTTGTTTCTCTCTCTGAGTCTTGCTGTCCTAATCTGAACAAGTTATTACCATATAGGGTTTGCTGTGCAGATGAGTGCAAATTAATTGAGATAATCAATGCAAAGGGCCTAAATCCGTGCCAGTGATGGTTAATCATAACTGATTATGAAGCAGTGATTATTAATCTCCAGCATATATCTCAGGCTACAACCAAAGTGGAATCCGTAACTATTCCGTAAACGTTTCCTGCAGATTTCTCCCTTTACTCATGTTACTTCTTCTACAATCAAGGAGCCCTAGTGGCATAGTGGTTAAGCACTCGGTTGCTCACTGAAAAAGATGTGGCAGTCTGCTTTCGTAAAGATTACAGCCTTGGAAACCCTAGGGGGAAGTTCTACTCTCTCCTATAGGGTTACCATGAGTTGGAGTCGACTCAGCAGCAATGGGTTCTTCTACAATTGATGTCTTCTTCCTCCATCACTACCTACTGAAATCTTACTTTTTCAACACTTTCTTTATCAAGTTTTTTTTTCCAAACCTCTCTTATCAGAGGTCCTACGCTTTGGGACTTCGTGTTCCCATAATAACTTTTATTTGGCCTTAGAGCTGTATGTCCTTGTCATAGCTTTCTCTTTAGATTCTAACCTCGTGGAAAGAACAGTCTTACTTATCTTCGTAACCTCTTCAATATTTACCACAGAGAATGCAAAACTATCTATTGAATTGAATGTTTAAGCAGAGGATATATGCTCCTCTGAGGTAGGTACTAACAAGTAGAGATCTGAAAAAGTTTATCAGCTCCCAGTATACTTGCTCATTTGGTCCAAATTCTACTGAATTTGGCAGATATGCTAGTCACTGTGTTTTGGAACTATAATTGTTTCCTAGTTTTGCTGTTGGTATAATTTTTGCCCATTTTTTCATTATTATGTATTTGTATATTTGTGGAGTGAGTTTCAAGAAAGGAATCGGAATAAACACATCTTTAATCTGTCACCATTTACCAGAAGTCCTGACTTATTTTCCAAATAAATCAATACAACCTATGTATATTAACTCAAATATTTCTCACTTCAGCATGCAAGTCCCTTGATTTAAAGTTATTTGATTCTAAAACTAAGAGTAACTGAACAACCTAGCTGTCACCTCACCATAATTTCCATTTGCACTTTAAACTACTACTACCAATACAACCATAATTAACTGTAATAATACGGAAACAGTATTAAATATGGAATATGTGAAAGTCCAAAACACTGAAAAACAGTCAAAGACTAAAAGAGAATGATTCTCCTTTTACCCATTGAAAAGATTACTGTACCTCAAAGAAAATAAAAAGATGGAGGTGGATGGTAATCACTAGAATGTTATTATCCTGTAACAATGTTAATCTATATAATTTGACTTCAGTAAGAAGTTTACAGAATGATAGTATGATGTAGCACACCAATTAGAAGCAGCATAAGCTTTATCTTTCACTATTGTTCTATTTCATGAGAGAGCTTAGAGTAGTAAGTAATTTACTATTGCCATTAACCTGATCTATGCCTGTTATTATCAGAAGCTGCAAACTCTGCTAAAGTAAAAATTCTAATCTTATAATGTGAATTGATATCCATTAGTGATCGTGTTAAAACCACCAACCTCATTTCAGTAGATATCTTATCTCACATAAAGAATGTTGCTAGACTGAAAGTGTCACTGGTTTACCTCTAAATGATCCAGCCCCTTCAGGAAACTGGGTGTAGTTTTAATAAAATGGGACTCATAAGTTTTTATTACATTTATAATGAATGCTTTTCCATTTTATAGGCTCTTTGAAGGAGCAATTTCGTTTCTCTATTAAAACATGACTTTATATCCTTCACATTTCTCAGGTTTCAATTTTACATTGCTACCACTCTAAATATAAATGCAGATACTGAAGTTTTAATAAAGGTATAGAGTTATTTTTACTGACATGTACAGGATGCAAGTTTATGAAATTTTAGGAAAAAGTACAGAATATTAAAATCTCTTTCTAGTCCAATTCCTTCTATATCTTTTCCATCAGGCAAAACTCCTCAAAACCAATCAATGGTCATATCAAGGTATATAACATATTTAGGTATTAATAAAGCAGGATTTGTGATATTGCCTTTTCTCAGAACAAGATGTAATAAAATCTTTTTTAAGTTGTCTTATTGGCACATTGGAAAGTGTAACACTGTTCAATATTACTTACGGGATCTTTAATCAGTCTCTTTATTATATCTAGCACATCATATAAAATTTTCAGACATACTGGCCTTATTTACACCATAGAAGTCTAATTCAAGCTCAATAGCAGGGATTACTACAAACGAACTAAAGTTAGCTGCAGGAAATTTTTTACTTGCCCAACTAAAAAAACCCATTGCCATCGTCGATTCCAACTAATAGCAACCCATTATATACCACGTCCTATGTAAAGAGCTGATATTAAAAGAATAATTAAAGCCATTATCTCTGTCCATGAAGAACTCACTATCTGCTGGAGAAAAGGGAGAAAGACACATAAACAACTATAATGCATTGTGATATGGCAATAATAGATATAATAGATATCTCTACCTATAATATATAATTCAGAGCAGCAATGGGAGCTCTAAGGAAGAAGCAACCAACTCTGTCGAGCACAGAAAAGAACTTTCATGGAGGTGAGGTTGTATCTGGGACTTCAAGAATGACTAGGAGTTCACCAAACAGATAAAAGATCAAAAGGCATTGCAGATAGTATTATGAACAAGTCCACACACACAATTGTTAGTAAAATTTGGTACTCTTGCACCAATTAATGTTTTACTTCTTTACTTTAGTCCCAACAAAACTACACTATACTGAAAAATAGAACATTTTCCCTATGTACTTGTAGACTCAGTCTTCCATAAAGCCAAAATTACATCTATTTATACCATCTTGATTTCCATATTTGTCTATTACAATGTTGGGAACAACTCTTATCTGTTCTTCCAAGAAACCAATATGAGAACTACAGTATCACACACATATCTTGGAGGGCCCAAAGACCTCTTTTTAACACAAACAATTTATTAAATGGAGATACAGAGTATGCCTATACCCTACAGCTATATAATGAAAATTAATGTGTTGTCCTCAACCAACATTATCACAGCAGATCCAGAGACAACTGCTTCAATTTAAGAAATGCAATCTCTATTCAATTTTTGGAGAATTACCCACAATTTACACAATCCAAATGAAAAACCAGACACTAATCTCAAAACACAGCTTTTGAAGAGCAGCTTCTTTATTTGACCAAACACGCTTCAAATGTTGTGATAAATACATCACTCGTGAGATAAAGCACGATTTTCATTGAGAAATACTCAGAAGCCAAACGCAGGACTGGCGTTTCCTTTAGTATCATATTGTTGACTTCATGGTCCCTAATCTTGGCAGTAAAACTCAGTGCAATTCAAATCTATTAATGGAACTTAAATTTGTCTGGGAAAGAGAGCTGTTAACTGGAGTGCTGGTGCCTAAGTCCACCATGTTAACAACTCTCTGATGGCAAGTTTCAAGAATCAAAAATAACTGCACTTGTCATGTACTCATAGCTTCCCGTCATGTAGCATTCACTGTTACAGAAGTGTCTTCCTTTCTGCCATAGAGTCCTATCATTTAAACTGATCTACTCCAAATATACCCAACGGGGCAAAGATGAGTGTCCTCACAGTTAGTTTCACTCATGAATCCAGCCAGCAATTCAAGTGCCTCTACTTTGTTCTAGGTTGCTGCGCTCTAATGATCGACAGTAGAGAGGATATGTAGAACTGACTCTTCACAGAGACTAGCTGAAACAGTGCTAAAATATAACATCAAAGGCAAACATGATCCGAGCAAGAAGGGAGTTTGGGGAAATGGACTACCTCTCTTTAGGAATGAGATAAAGAGATAATAAGCGATTTTACTCTATGAACTCTAGTTGATCCCATGCTGATTGATTAGTAGAGTACCAACTGAGATGAGTGTGCGTGGGACATTGTGCATTTGTAGACAGCTAGCCTCGTGAAATTCATTTTGTAAAATGGTGGATAGAGACAAGCAAGTAAACAAATAAACAAACCAAGGGTGTCCTAGGAGACCAAGCTTAGTACAGATGATTTGAGAGTTGGTTTCCTGTCCCAAACTACAAACACTGAGAATTATGGGCAGTAAGCTAGCTCTTTGCAAAAAGTAATTTGATATCTAGAAAATCAGAAGTGAAAATTAAAACCTCCCCAAACTAGGGAGTTTTAGCACCCGAATTACGTATTCAGACACATATACCAGGAAAAAGAAAGTGTCTAAACTTTAAAGGATGGTATTTCATTTCAGATGAATTGATTCTTGAAACAAATACTTCCATAAAAAGAGATTAATCATCTTAGTAGCCAATGCATAGTTTTAAACAAAAAGAAAAGAAGTAATATTTGGGAGAGAACAGAGTAAGACTATATTACATTAAAAGGAATCTGTGATGTTTAACAATTAAAACTGGAGAACCAAAGACACCCAAGGAGTTAGATCCATAATGTTACTTGTTCTGTTTCTGTCACTAGGTAAAATCATTTACCTTTGGCTTCGTCTTCTCCATTTTCTGGAAGGAGAGACATGGGTTTGATAAAAAGAACCATAAAACTAAAAGATCTTCAGGATATCATGCAGAACAATGTAATCCCAAAAAGATAGCTATTGGTTGCCTGAAAAATCACTGAAATCTAAAATTTCTCTTAGAAAAGATTTCCATCTTTTGTGATCTTTACATTGGTTACCCCGTAAGAACTTTGTTAGGAATATGTTTAAATTGTTGTTTTAATAATACAAAGGACGTACACCATGGAACTGCAGAACAGAATAGACTCACTGATCAGTCATGCTCTTAAAGTCTAACCATCCCAAACTACACTAAGACTGGGAAAGGAAATGTATCTACTTTGCAATAGTCATCTATCACTTTTTATAGCATCTGCATTTTAAAATATTATTCTAAAATAATATCATTTCTCTAGTGGAGGAGAAATTACTATGTCGTGTCCAAGAATTTTTCAATGACTGAGACAAATCTTGCTTTGAGTAGTTCAGAAAACACTTCTAAAAGCCCGCAGTGCTCACTGATGCAAATGTCTCAAGAGAGATATCTGCCTTTAAAATGCAATTTACGATCCCCTTCTGTTTAAATAAACTACAATATGAAATGAAAGGTATAAAATAAAAATTTCATTTTAGTTTACAATAATTCTCAGTGCATATAGTCACCTCTGCATTACAACACACATGAAAAAAATAGCTCTGATTAAAATATAATATTCTGTAGAATTTTCTTTGCATACTGAGCAACCAATAAATGCTGATTGATTAATGTATATTTATACATATAAAGTAGCTATATCTGATATTACAATGATCTATAAGGTCCCATTTCCCGTAAGAAATCTATAATATTCTACTTTGTTATTTCAACCACAAACTAAATTAAAAAATAAAAACCTTTTTGAATACCACCTACATGTAGGTATCATGTTGAGTGTTTCCACATAATAAATCATTCAGTCTTCACAACAGCCTGTGAGGTAGGTATTACTACCCCATTTTAAGGATAAACTGAGGCTCAGAAGTTAATTGACCTACCTGAATCTCTCCCGAAAAAAAAATTTTTTTACATCAGAATTACATACATTGATGTTATTTCCTCATAGAAATAAAATTATAATACAGGATTGGAATTCTTACCAGAGGCCCAATGCTAAAAGAGTCTGGAGACATAAAATGATACTTGTGAAGAGTGTGCCTCTTTGTTCAAGTAGATACTTGAAACTAAATGGCAGCTCCTATGTGGAGGTGAGATGAGAAGGCAGAGAGGGTCAGGAGTTCATTGAATGGACACGGGAAATTTGGGGTAAAAAGGAAGAATGTGCTGTCACATTGTAAGGATATCAACTGGGGTCACATAACAATGTGTGTATAAATTTTCGTATGAGAAACTAATGTGAGCTGTAAACTTTCACTTAAAGCACACACACACAAAAAAAATTATGACCTTCCCAAATCTCAGTGGTCTATCACACGTGTTAGCAAACGACTGTTCATACTGGGTTCAATATGAGCCAAAGTCAAATCGGGTTCCTCACTTATTTTTATAAATACAGTTTTATTGGAATAAGCCAAAATAAATAAAGTCTGTAGAAATAAAACATCATGTTTAATTATCTATTTTATAGACCATGAAACATATACCCATATATTTTACATTGTAAAGTGTTCTGATACTTTTATGAATTAATCTGAAAAAGCAGTGATAATTTGCATACAATCCTATGTACGTTTCCTTTCAAAAGTTCTGCCTAACTACTTGTAGCTGATGTTAGGTGTCATCGAGTCGATTCCGACTCATAGCAATCTCTATATACCACACAACAAACAATGCCCGGTCCTGCGCCATCCTCACAATCACTATGCTTAAGCCCATTGTTGCAGCCACTGTGTCAGTCTCTCTCACTGAGGGTCTTCCTCTTTCTCGCTGACCCTCTACTTTACCAAGCATGATGTCCTTCTCCAGGGAGTGATCCCTCCTGATAACACGTCCAAAGTATGTGAGACGTAGTCTTGCCATCCTTAACTTCTAAGGAGCATTCCGGTCCTACTTCTTCCAAGACAGACTTGTTCGTTCTTTTGGCCATCCATGGTATATTCAATATTCTTCTCCAACACCACAACTCAAAAGTGTCAATTCTTCTTTGGTCTTCCTTATTCATTGCCCAGCTTTCACATGCATATGAGGCGAATGAAACACCATGGCTTGGGTAAGGTGCACCTTAGTCTTCAATGTGACATCTTTGCTTTTCAACACTTTAAAGAGATCTTCTGCAGCAGATATGCCCAATGCAATGTGTCTTCTGATTTCTTGACTGCTGCTTCCATGAGTGTTAATTGTGGATCCAAGTAAAACAAAATCCTAGACAACTTCAATCTTTTCTCTTCCATTTATTATGATGTTGCTTATTGGTCCAGTTGTGAGGATTTTTCTTTTCTTTATGCTGAGGTGTAATCCATACTGAAGGTTGTGGTCTTTGATCTTCATCAGTAAGTGCTTCAAATCCTCCTCACTGTTAGCAAGCAAGATTGTGTCATCTGCATAACTCAGGTTGTTAATGAGTCTTCCTCTAATCCTGATGCCCCATTCTTCTTCATATAGTCCAGTTTCTTGGATTATTCGCTCAGCATAAAGACTGACACACACCTTTCCTGACTTTAAACCATGCAGTATCCCCTTGTTCTGTCCAAACAACTGCCTCTTGATCTATGTACAGGTTCCTCATAAGCACAATTAAGTGTTTTGGAATTCCCATTTTTCACAATGGTATCCATAATTTGTTATATGATCTACACAGTTGAATGCCTTTGCACAGTCAACAAAACACAGGTAAACATCTTTCTGGTATTCTCTGCTTTCAACCAGGATCCATCTGACATCAGCAGTGATATCCCTTCTTCCATGTCCTCTTCTGAATCTGGCCTGAATTTCTGGCAGTTCCCTGTCAATATACTGCTGCAGTCACTTTTGAATGATCTTCAGCAAAATTTTACTTGCATATGATATTAATGATATTGCTCGATAATTTCTGCAGTCGGCTGGATCACCTTTCTTTGGAAGGGGCATAAATATGGATCTCTTCGGTTGGTTGGCCAGGCAGCTGTCTTCCAAATTTTTTGGCATAGACGACTGAGCACTTCCAGCACTGTATCCATTTGGTGAAACATCTCAATTGGTATTCCATCAATTCCTGAAGCCTTGTTTTTCGCCAATGTCTTCAGTGCAGTTTGGACTTCTTCTTTCAGTACCATCAGTTCCTGACCATATGCTACCTCCTGAAATGGCTGATCATCAACCAACTCTTTTTAGTACAGTGACTCTGTGTATTCCTTCCATCTGCCTTTGAGGCTTCCTGCGTCATTTAATATTTTCCCCATAGAATCCTTCAATATTGCAACTTGAGGCTTGAATTTTTAATTCAGTTCTTTCAGCTTGAGAAATGCTGAACGTGTTCTTCCTTTTTGGTTTTCTATCTCCAGGTCTTTGCATATGTCATTATAATACTTCACTTTGTCTTCTTGAGCCACCCTTTGAAATCGTCTGTTCAGTTCTTTTACTTCATCATTTCTTCCTTTTGCTTTAGCTACTTGACCCTTAAGAGAAAGTTTCAGAGTCTCTTCTGACATCCATTTTGGTCTTTTCTTTCTTTCCTGTCTTTTTAATGACCTCCTGCTTCCTTCATGTATGATGTCCTTGATGTCATTCTACAACTGGTCTGGTCTTTGGTCATTAGTGTTCAATATGTCAAATCTATTCTTGAGACGGTCTCTAAATTCTGGTGGGATATACTCAAGGTCGTACTTTGGCTCTCCTGGCCTTGTTCTAATTTTCTTTAGTTTCAGTTTGAACTCACATATGAGCAATTGATGGTCTGTTCCGCAGTTGGCCCCTGGCCTTGTTCTGACTGATGATACTGAGCTTTTCCATCGTCTCTTTCCACAGATGTAGTCGATTTGATTCCCGCGTATTTCATCCGGCGAGGTCCACGTGTATAGTCACCATCTGTGTTGGTGAAAAAAGGTAGTTGCAATGAAGAAGTCATTGGCCTTGCAAAATTCTATCCTGCAATCTCCAGCATCGTTTCTATCACTAAGGCCTTATTTTCCAACTACTGATCCTTCTTCGTTTCCAACTTTTGCATTCCAATCTCCAATAATTATCAATGCATCCTGACTGCATGTTCGATCAATTTCAGACTGTAGAAGTTGGTAAAAATCTTCAATTTATTCATCTTTGGCCTTAGTGGTTAGTGCATAAATTTGAATAATAGTCATATTAACTGGTCTTCCTTGTAGGCATATGAATATTATCCTATCACTGACAATGTACTTCAGGATAGATCGTGAAATATTCTTTCTGACAATGAATGCAATGCCATTCTTCTTCATGTTGTCATTCTCAGCATAGTAGACCATAGGATTGTCCGATTCAAAATGGCCAATAGCAGTCCATTTCAGCTCACTAATGCCTAGGATATCGATCTTTATGCATTTCATTTCATTTTTGACAACTTCCAATTTTCCTAGATTCATACTTGGTACATTTCATGTTCCAATTATTAATGTTTCTTCTCATTTTGAGTTGTGCCACATCAGCAAATGAAGGTCCCGAAAGCTTTAGTTCATTCACGTTATTAAGTTCAGCTCTACTTTGAGGAGGTAGCTTTTCCCCAGTCCTACTCTGAGTGCCTTCCAACCTGAAGGGCTTATCTTCTGGCACTATATCAGACAATGTTCTGCTGCTATTCATAAGGTTTTCCCTGGCTAATTCTTTTCAGAAGTAGACTGCTGGGTCTTTCTTCCTAGTCTTAGTCTGGAAGCTCAGCTGAAACCTGTCCTCCACGGGTGACCCTGATGGTATTTGAATACCAGTGGCAAAGCTTCCAGCATCACAGCAATATGCAAGCCCCTACAGTATGACAAACTGACAGATGCATGAGGGGTCTAACTACTACTGCCTTCCAACAGCACACCTGACTTATTTTTATGAAAGTAAGTGGGAGGAAAAAGGAAAAATAAACCTCAAGGACACAGAATTTTGAAGGGTTCTGGCAGGGAGATTTTGAGAGTCAAGTATTTATTAAACAGAAAGGCTCTGAGCACCTCTATGTGATAAAGTTCCTAGATGACATAGGAAAACAGGCAATATAAACAAATAATCATAATAAAAATATTAAAGCTAAAAAACCAAACCCGTTGCTGTTGAGATGACTCCAACTCATAGCGACCCAACGGGACAAAGTAGAACTGCCCTATCAGGTTTCCAAGGAGCGGCTGGTGGATTTGAACTTGGTCAGCAGCCATAGCTGTTAATCACTGCACCACCAGTATGTAAGAAGAGAAGACTTCCGAGGAGATTCTGGGTAAAAGTAATTCCCGGTGGCTTTTTGAGAAAACAGCTTAAAAATATTTTTTGTTTTAAAACCAGTCTCATTTTCTCAAATTTCCCTCAAGCAAATAATGTAGGTGCTCCAGTGTCTGAACTGCCATACCAACAGCAGCCACATGAGTAGCTTGTATTTTGCTGACATGCAAAATCTCATAAACCAATTCTCAATGGCACCAAATTTTCCTTGTTTTGATCTTTCTCTTTATGATTCCCTCACAATGTTTAAAAAAAAAAAAAAAAAAAAGACAGACTTTAAAGATTTGACTTGAATGACTTGATTGTTGATAGAAAATCAACATAATCAAGTCTCTCTCCCAGCCAAAAGTCCTAGAAGAGACCATTTATTGGTCTAGTCTTTGCTTGAGCTTTGCTGTTGGAAGATTTGTTTATGTTTTTCTTTGGAGGGTGTTTTAGGAGGTATGGTGAAACTATATAGTATTGAGAATGAATTCTTTTTCATAAATGTATAGACCTCATATCCCAACTAAGTACAGCCCTTCAAAGTATTTTTACTTGGTATGCTATATATTTATTTCAGAGGCATTTGAATCGCCACTATCACTTTTAGAACCTCTCTTTGTGGATTGTCACACAGCCAATTTACCAGCTTCTCAAGGAAATCAGTCCCACATTATGCCACGGGGCATTATATGTCAAAGGTCTCTTTTACTGGCCAAATATATATTTTCCACTTTCATTCCATCTTTATATCTTTGATTTCATGAATAAAATTTACAAACTAACCATGGAGTATAAAAAATAATAAATAACATTAAATAACAATAAACAGCATAGGAGCTTTATACACTAAAAAGAGATCAAATCAGAAGCTGTGGCCCGTGTATTTTTCTCCTGCTCTCCTGCCTGTTGGCTGCTGCTGCTCTGGAGCTGAATCTTATCCTATACAGAGTTCCACTGGGAAGCCCAGGGGAACCAGTTGAGGGTGTTGCTGAGGGGAGCTTTATTTGATTCACATCAGGAACCAGATTAGCCGGGGCGAGTTCATTTGTGTCTTGCTTGCACTAAGTGCCATTACATAACAACATAAGAGAAACTGGCTGGAAGCCTTTCAACATCATCTAAATGTGCAATCACTCTAGTAGAGGACTGCCTATACAGCTTCTGAGCCCTGTGCATACAACAATTAAAACATGCTACAATCCACAGTGTTAAATCTCCAAAGACAAGCCGATGACATCAAATCTCTTTTCCTAATGATACATTGGACTGCTTCAAAACTACCTTGTATACTATCTTATTCTTACACAATTGTGGTGAAAAAATATCTATAAACTCCTTCAAATATCATTATTACTAAAGTCTAGAGGTTTTTCATTACAAGTGTCTGAGAACTCTAGATCCTGCTAGCTTTAATTTAAGCCTATTTCCTCTCTATCCACTCAGAAGAAATAAACAAAAAATGTTTCTTCTAATGTCCCTTCATGCAAGTAAGTCCCCCTTAGCTTTCCAGTTCTAAGCCACATAATTCCAGGCTTGCCATCTAATTTTCCAGCCTTTCAATTAGCTCTCCAAAGTCAGCATTTCAGACTGCAGTAAATAAAGGTCTCTGTATATGTTCTTTGGGTGGCTAGTGAAGCAATCAGTGGCTCTGATTTTCAGATTTTTTAAGTGACAGCATAGCCTTAGAAGTTCATTCTCATATCCCAGGCAAAAGAACAATAAAATATGGCAGAACAAAACAAATAAACTCCATCAGGGGAGGTTATTTTTCCTGAGGTGCTAGTCTCAGGCTCCAGATGGGCACAACAAGTATACACTTCAAATAAGTAGAAAGAAAAAGACCCACAGTTACTACTCTTCAACTCAGTTTCTGAATTTTAAAAAAAAGTATATATATATATATATATATATATATGTGTGTGTGTATGTATATAAAATTGTCAAGGAAATCCATTCTATGACTTAACCTTGGGGGTGTCTCTTCCTGCTTTGGGATATAGTATGTAAAACAAAACTTTCTAGAGTTTCCTACCACTCATTTAGTAGCATCCATTTGAAAACCATTATTAGAACACAGTTCTGGGTTGAAATGTGCTTAAAGCATCACTATCAATAAAATATCCTCCACTAGTCTGTCAGTTTGTTGACCATGGTGGCTTCGATGTTGTTATGATGCTGGAAGCTATGCCACTGGCATTTCAAATATCAGCAGGGTGACCCATGGGGGAAAGGTTTCAGAGGAGCTTCTAGACTAAGACAGGCTAGGAAGAAGGGCCTGGTGATCTACTTCTGAAAATTAGTCAATGAAAACCCTATGACTCACAACAGAATATTGTCTGATACACTGCTGGAAGATGAGCTCCCTGGGTTGGAAGATACTCAAAATACACAGTGATCGCAACAATGGACTTGAGCATACCAACGATTGTGAAGATGGCACAGGACCAGGTAACATTTCATTCTATCACACATGAGGTGGCCATAAGTCAGAGCTGACTTGATGGCAATTAACAATATCAGTAAAATATACCTTGGAGGCCATACAAATATATCTTGGTAAACAAGCACTTGGGCTTTAAAACTGGGCAGCCTGGGTTAAAAATCTCAGCTCGGCCACTCATTAAGTCATCTTTGTGCCTCAGTTTCCTCATGGGACACTGACCTTTTTACAGTGTCATTAGGAGAGTTAATTGAGATGATGTATATAAAGTACTCACTGCTGTCCATGGAACACCATCAAAAAAACAAAACAAAACCCATTGGCGTCAAGTTGATTCCGACCCATAGTGACCCTATAGGACAGAGTAGAACTGCCCCATGGAATTTCCAAGGAGTGCCTGGTAGATTCAAACTGCTGACCTTTTGGTTAGTAGCCGAACACTTAATCACTAAGTCACTAGGGTTTCCGGAACACCATAAGAGCCCAATTAATGTCAGTCATTATTATACTAACGTCTAAGTCATTGCTCAGCCTTATTATTTGCAGACTTCAAAAATATCTGAAAAGATATAGGAATAACTAAGTAATTCCAAGCAAAAGATAGAGCCTTTCCATTTTAAGAGCTTAATTTTACTCCACCAGCCTTTTGGCTTGTCCTCAAAATTAACTTTTCATTCTCTGGAATTCCAAGAGCTACCACTACTTAATCCATCCCTACAGCATCTAATCATTACAGTACCCACCACTTTACAAATATGTCTTCCTCCTACTGCTCTCAGCTCAAAGGAACCCCTACCAAATCAACTATTATTAGCTTCTAAGACTCAATTTTTCCTGTTTTTTAGTCCTCAATCAGGAAGTAACGGCCTCAAACAGAGTCCATTATGAAGCTCTATATATTAACACTATCACTCCTGCTTGGTTTTAAAGGCTTATAGCACAACATTCATTTTGACCATATTCAATTTGTTGATATTTTAATAAGATTCTCTCAGGTGGCTAATCATTCAGGAAAAGAACAATAAACTAAAAATTTTATTTACATGGTTTTATTTAATATTTTTAATAGGCCAAGTAATGGCAATGGTGAAAGCTAGAAACATTTCGTCCATAACATAGCTCATTATTGATTAGAATTCCAAAATGAAAGCAATTCCTCAATAATAACCCCTTTGAATTATTTTATTTTATGGCTGAATTACCACACTGATACTTATTCATTTAATTATACATGGGCTCACAGAACTGACATTTTTACTGGCAGGTTATGGAGTGTTTGTTAAAGCTATGAAGTCTAATTGCAAAAGCTTTCTTTCAGAGGCTCACAAAGGGTGGAAAAGAGCCAGAAAATTACTTCCCTGGTGCCAAAGGAAGTTATAAAATGAATAAAAACAGAGTGAAATCAGATGAATGATATATGTGGAGGAGATTTAGAGTTCACAGGGATGGGAGGATGGGCATAGAATAGAGGAGAAAACAGAAAGATTTGTCTGGTGCCACCCGTTGGGTCTTTGTGGAAAATGTTATTAACATATTTACTTTATTTTCTTCCATGGGTTGGCTGTAACTGAAGTTTCATGGCTGCTAATATGTTATCATTACTCAAATAATTAGACTTGGGAGCAATAGATTTTTTTAATTAGCTATCTCAAACTAAGTACCATTATAAGCATCTAATTATCCTTTGAGGGAGCTTATGCACAAATGCTTTAAACATTCACTACCTTCCTACCATGGGTGCTCGCTCCATTTTTATAGTTTAAAATTAGCAGAATTTAATAAAATACAATGATGAGAACCTAAAAATAGCAATTTATTTATATCTTCAAAAATTTGAAGACAATTTTCCACAAAATAAGAATTTACCAATTATATTTAAACTCAAAAGTGAATATGTAGTTTCAGCCAATAAAATTGGCAAAACTTAATACTGATTTTCAATTTCTTCACAGGCCAATAAAACCTAAAGATATTATCACCTAAATGCCAAACATTTAGCTATATTCAATCAACAAGATTGCTTAGCTAGATAAATAATTACCACCTTTTTCAGGATAAGAGTATGGTTCAATTAGCCTTAAAGAGCAAATCACTTTTTAAAACACGGAATTGTTAAATGAGTCTTTTTAAGAGCATATCTACCTGATTACTCCTAGCAATAGTGCAAAACAGTATTTGAACTATAAAGTAACTTTCCTTCATTACTCTTTATTGTATGCACAAGTAAAATATCAAGAACCTACCCACAAATGGGAAGGTGAAACACTTGTAGGTGGACCTGACGGCTTGGGTCAGGTAGAGAAAAACACCCAGGTGTTCTTGGTCTCTAAGCCCGTGCTACCAGCCTATCAGCCCTGGTACAGTCTGCTGGAGGGAAGCCTAGGGTTCTACCTACCCGTCCTTTCAGATTCCAAGCAAGGTGTTTCTTGCCAAGAGAGAACATTCAATCTCTGTTTCTCTCTTAAAGTTAGCCCTGGTGGTGTAAGAGATTGGCCGTTAACCAAAAGGTCAGCAGTTCAAATCCACCAGCCATTCCTTGGAAACCCTATGGAGGAGTTCTACTGCATCCTATAGGGTTACTATGAGTCAGAATCCACTGGAGGACAATGGGTTTGTTTTTGTTTTGTTTTGGTCTAAAGTGACTCCTTTTGATTCAGACTTTGGTTTTTGTGTTCTTGACTCCCTTAATTAAAATTACACTAGCCTCAACATTTGCATAGGAAGAGACTCCCTGATATGAAGATCAGTAGTGATTTAGTTGGCATATTTGTCCTAGAAATTACAGAATTCTTCTTTAAAGATGAAGCATAATTATGTGGCTATCTCTACTTTATTCATCAGTTAGAGGTTTTCAGGCTGGGTTTGTTTCACATGTAAACTGAAACCTGGAAAAGCTTGTAAAACTCATCTAATCTAGTATCTACTCTACCATTTCTAGGTAGAAGTCTCTTCAACCAGGCAGGTAGGTGCCACATTATTCTTAGAAAACTCTAAGGACTACCTGCAAACTTATTTTATAACCCCACTAAGGTGTCTTCTCACTATCACAGACAGGAAATACTTTAATTTTTATAAACCTTATACATTTTTAAGTATCACACATATGTGTGTTTCCCTTTCTAGTGTCACCAACTGGTTAAAATACAAAAAATACTGCATCTACCTATAGTTATATCCTTAATAACAGTAATGCTCTTTAGGGGAAGGTCTTAAAGAAAACAGAAACCGTCCTTGTAGCATGGTAATGGTGTGGATATTGAAATAAGATCCCCAAGTTAAATCTTCAAATTTACAATGAACAATATTTTTCTGAGAGAGAGAAATGGGACATTAACCAAAATGGGAACTAATACTGGAACTTGAGAAACTTGTGATACGTTCTTCCTCTAACAGTGTAGATGTGAGTAGGGCCTCTGGCCTTTCCTGGACCTACCCTGGATGAAAAGAGAGAGTAGAATAAAAAAAAAATTAAGTTAAGCAGAAGTTATCTGCATCTTTCTAAAAAAAAAAAAAAGAATATATTCACTTCAACTGCTCTATTCAAACAATTCATTTAGGAAAATACTTATTAAATCCATTTCATATACAAGACTTTGTGCAAGCTCATAAAGGATAGGAATAAATACAAGAACAATATAAGTACTCAAGGCAATACCAGAGAGAGCACTACAGGCGTTCAGTAGAAAGTACCATCACATATGACTGGTCTTTATGGATATGAAATTGTTTCAGACAGGTTCTGAAGAATGGGATTTTGACTATGGGAGATGGGGGAGAGAATATTCCAGGGGATGGCTCAAAGTAGAACTACATCAACAAAAATGCGGAAAGAAGAAAAGAATGGCTTCTTCAGAAAAAGAAAGAAAGAAATGAAGGAAGGAAGACTGACACTTGAAATGTGAAGCATGGGGATATTGGGAAATACGGTTGGAATCATAGGTTGGGCCAGATATAAAAAAGGTGTTGAGTATTAGGCTCAGTAAAATTAATTCTGTAAGTGACGGAGAACTTGAGAAGGCTTTTGATCATGAGCATAAGGCAAACTTGACAGAAAAATGTAGGACAGTTTTAAACTATAATATAAAAAAGGGGGAAAACTTGGGGATTATTAAAACACAGGTTCTAAACTGTGTTTGAAAATGAGAATAGAAAGGAAAAAATCAATCTGGAACACATACTATGTTCTGGTTCTTGGACTGGTTAGTGGATTCATGGATTTGCATTTTCCTGCTATGTCTCTCACACACACACACAATTACTTTATATTGTATGTTTTGTGTGTATTACTTTTTGTGTTTAAAATGTTATATATAGTGATAGTTTAAATTTATTTAAAATTAATTTGTAATACATTTCAGAATTGATTGAGAAAATAAATCAATGCAAAACAGAAAGAAAATGGAAAGGGAGGCAGCCAATATGATGATAAAGTACCATCCTTGTGTTTAGGAGGTCATGTTGCATTCATTGAAATGAAACAGAAATTTGGAGAAGCACTGGTGAGATTGAATGAGTCAAGTTTAAGGAGCTGAAAGATAGTTAAAAATAAAGAAACATTTTTAAAAATACACAACTCAATTAAGTAGTAAGTACTGATTTTATTTTAAAGAAAAAAATTGTACAAAAATTCACCATCTTTCATCTTTGAGTATCCACAATACTTTTCAAAGGTACACTTTCTTGCTTATTCAAAAATTCTGTAGGCCCATGAAAAAGTTCACACACAAAATATAACAATCTTTGTTGGTTACCAGGGATGGGAGGGTGGGGGGGAAATACTAAATAGGCAATAGATAAGTGGTATCTTGGGTGAAGGGTG
>NW_004444032.1:4197325-4211312 GCF_000243295.1 Trichechus manatus latirostris | reverse complement strand
TTGTTAACCAATGTCATAAAACAATATGTGTACTACTGTTTCATAAGAAACTATTTGTTCTGTAAGCCTTCACCTGAAGTACAATTAAAAAAATAAACTAAAAAATAAATTAATTAATTAAAAAAAAAATTCTGTAGGAAGGCTGAAGACAAAATTTATGGCAATAAAACCAAAAACCCCTTGGCGTTGATTAGCAGCCCAGAGCTTAACCGCCCTACCACCAGGGATCCTTTTTATGGCAATAGCTCAATCAAATTAAAGAAAGTAAATCAATCATCACTTCCTATATAGTCCTTCCTATATGTCAGAAGCATGTACTATATAGTTGAGAACTTTACTTTTAACGCAATGAATGACGTTTTTTTCAAATTTATGTAAAGGTTTAAATTTTACCTAAATATAGGATATTAGAAATTTGCCAGGATGTTGTTCAATACTTAAACAGATCTAGTACAATGCTATACAGATCATCAGGAGCTTGACAAATGTATCCGTGAAAAACATATTAAAGCAGAAGACCCACACTGCAAATTTTCAACAAACAAGAATTAGATAATGGTCTCAGGGAACATCTAGCTCAATTGGCATAACACAGTTTATAAAGAAAATGTTCTACATTCTATGCTGGTGAGTAGTATCTGGGGTCCTAAAAGCCTGTTAGCAGCCATCTAAGATACTCCACTGGTCTCACCCCTTTGGGAGCAAGGGAGAATGAAGAAAACAAGACACAAGGGAAAGATTAGTCCAAAGGACTAATGGCCCACAACTACCACAGCCTCTACCAGACTGAGTCCAGTACAACTAGATGGTGCCCGGCTACCACTACTGACTGCTCTAACAGGGATCACAACAGAACTAGAGAAAAATGTAGAACAAAATTCTAACTCACAAAAAAAGACCAGACTTAATGGCCTGACAGAGACTGAAGAAACCCCAAGAGCATGGCCCTGGACACCCTTTCAGTTCAGTAATGCAGTCACTCCCGAGGTTCACCCTTCAGCCAAAGACTAGATAGCCTCATAAAACAAAACAAGACTAATGGGGCACAACAGTCCAGGGACAAGGACTAGAAGGCAGGAGGGGACAGGAAAGCTGGTAACGGGGAACCCAAGGTCGAGAAGGGACAGTGTTGACATGCAGGGTTGTTAACCATTGTCATAAAACAATATGTGTACTGTTTAATGAGAAACCATTTGCTCTGTAAACCTTCATCTAAAGTACAATAAAAAAATGGTTAAAATGGCCAAAAAGAAAGAATTATGAAGAGATTCTAGTCTATTTGAATATAGCAATTTTTATACCACAAAATCATATATACTACACACAGCAAACAGGCAACGTACGAAAGGCATCTATTTAGTCTAACTTCAGAGACGACGCACACTTTCTCTCCCTCCTGAATTCTCATCATTTTTCTCAACATAAAAGAAAGGTTAAATACAAAAAGTATCAGACCTTCCACAAACAGGCACCTACAAAGGAAAAGTATGTTCATCTTTAGGGATGCCTCAGAATCAAATTTTGTCAAAACATTACTTTTTTCCTTCTTTCAGAAAATTTTCTGCTAAAATTGTACTTTCATTCTTTCTAATATAAAACTAAGGTTAGCTATTACGCAAAATTGTTGAAGTCATCTTTTTGTTCCTTCTATATTTCTCATCTATAAATGTGCTCATCAACTTGTCAACCAGACTGGTAGAGTTTATACTTAATCTTCACATTCCCTCTCAGCTGAAATTTTCTCCTATCCCTTAATCATTTCCTATCTTTGATTACTATAATTTCTTCTTTATTGTCCTCTTGAAATTCATACTCTTTAAGTCATGCATGACCAGAATATGTGGTTAAAATAACATTTCCCCCTGTCTATCTCTCTTTCACAAATGCATTCTTCACTCTCTCTTGAAAAATTCCAATTTATCTCCCCAAATCACTTGAGGTGACTCACTGTAATTATCTTCTCTGTCACTAGAGTATGGAGTCACACATCACCAATTTGTCATCTCACCTTCCTTCCATAAGGCCCCAAGCAGATTTTTCTTTAAGTTATACTCTTTTCAAAGGCATTGTTTTAAAATGTTTGCCTATCGAGGTGGAACAGGAAGAAACTATCAAGGACTGTGTCTGTATTTTCCTTCTTCCACAGTAAATGAGGGAATGGTTCAAAATTTATTCCACATTTTAAATATGCTTTGAACTTTAATTTTTAGAATATGATTTCTAATATTAGAATTTGCAATGAAACGGTTTCTCGGATTCTAAAATTTTTTGGACAAAAATGAGAAGTCTAATTCTACCATTTGAGGCACTAAAAAATGCAAATATTAGAAAACTATATCATCAAAAGAACATCATTTCAAGAAATAAGCCTTTCAACTTCAGAAGTCTTGGTTTTATGACTTTATATCCAATAACCCACATAAGCATTTTGAAATCTCTCAGTGAGAAAAACAAGTGTCTTTGAGGGGAGAATGAAGTAAAAGAAAAGGCACTTTATCAAATGTGTGCAGATGATTTGTTTTATATAAATATTTAAAGTAAAACTCCAAATGGCACATTTAAATTTTCCCTTTGTAAATTTCTGAAAAATATAAATGAAGACGTATATTCTTATCCAGGATGTTCCTGCGTATTGATCATGCACACACACACACACACATACACACAGAAAAAAATGGTAGAGTTATAATGTCCCTGATTGGGACAACCAAAAGATACAAGTATTAATAAAATTTTAGCACTTTCTAGAGGTTTTTGTTAACAGTGTAACGGGAAGAATTTAAAAAGATATTGCAAAAGGGGACTCAAGACAATTGTATATAATTTCTTCTTAAGCAACAAATTCTCTTTGTCAGAAATACTACTGATACACACCCATGTTCACTGCAGCATTATTCACAACAGCAAAAAGATGGAAACAACATAAGCGTCCATCAACAGATGAATGGATAAACAAAATATGGTACATACACATAATGGAATACTATGCAACAAAAAAGAACAATGATGAACCTGCTAAACACCTCACAACAGGAATGAATCTGGAGGGCATTATGCTGAGTGAAATAAGTCAATCACAAAGGGACAAATATTGTATGAGACCTCTATTTAAAAACTCATGAAAAGGTTTACACACAGAAAGAACAATCTTTGATGGTTACAAGGGAGGGGAGGTAAGGGGATAGAAAAACACTAATTAGACAATAGATAAGTTGAAACTTTGGTGAAGGGTGAGACAGAACACAATACTGGGGAAGTCGGGACAACTTGACCAAGGCAAGGTCATGGAAGCGTCATAGACACATCCAAATTCCCTACGGGACCAAATTACTGGGCTAAGTGTTGGGGACCATGGTCTTGGGGGACATCTAGCTCAACTGGCATAACATAGTTTATAAAGAAAATGTTCTACATCCTGCTTTTGTGAATAGCCTCTAGGGTCTTAAAAGCTTGTGAGTGGCCATCCAAGATACTTCATGGGTCCCACCACATCTGAAGCAAGGGAGAATGAAGAAAACCAAAGACACAAGGTAAATATTAGTCCAAAGGACTAACAGACCACAACTACCACAGCTTGCACCAGACTGAGTCCAGTACAACCAGATGGTGCCCAGCTACCACCACTGACTACTCTGACAGGGACTACAATAGAGTGTCCCAGACAGAGCTGGAAAAAAATATAGAACAAAATTCTAACTCACAAAAAAAGACCAGACTTACTGGTCTGACAGACTGGAGAAACCCTGAGAGTATGGCCCCTGGATGCCCTTTTAACTGAGTACTGAAGTCACTCCTGAGGTTTACCCTTCAGTCAAAGACTAGACAGGCCCATAAAACAAAACAAGACTAAATGGACACACCAGCCCAGGGGCAAGGATGAGAAGGCAGGAGGAGACAGGAAAGCTGGCAATGGGGAACTCAAGGTGGAGAAGAGGAAGGTGTTGACAGGTTGTGGGGTTGGAAACCAATGTCACAAAACAATATGTGTATTAATTGTTTAATGAGAAACTAATTTGCTCTGTAAACCTTCATCTAAAGCACAATAAAAAGAAAGAAAGAAATACTGATAATTGTTACTCTACATTATTATTGATTTCCCTAAGGGAGCTAGAGAAATGGTAATATTGAATGTCAGTGTCAATGGCAATAATTAAAGTTATTATATTTTTTATTAGAATAAGACCATAACATAAAAGATACCCTTAAAAAAGGCTCTAGCACATGATTGACAGGATTCAGCCACTTTTCCCCATCTTCAACAAGAGTAGAACAATTATGATACTATGGGGATGTCTCTTTGTCCATAGTGCACAAGTCTTAGCCATACAAAATGTCTATACTGAATTGAGTGCCTTCGCTTCTACTTTTACAATTTTATATTGGCTTTTATGAATTACAAATTTTACATTAGCAAGAGATGTTTATGAAAATGATGTTGAATTTGTGGAGGTTCTTATAATAAATGAAGGTAATACCTTACATCTCTTTATAATAAAATCATTAAGAAAAAAACTATGTACTGTTTTTTAAATGGTTTTCTATAATCTGTTCTAAAGAGTATAAAAATGTCCTACCGGTCTCCAACTGGTAAAGCCCACTTAAGAAGTTTTAGGGTTGGACACAAATATTTATATACCTGTAGAAGTTTAATTTTCTTTCCATCTGAACCACAGAGGGAACGATGACTTAGAAGGTAAACCAGCATAATTGGTAATTTCTTGGATATTGGTAAACTATGGTTATAGTAACTGGAGAATTTAAAGATTCTGACAATTAGAGGAGCTAATTTATGTCATGTTCTCATGTCTGTAGTTTCCAGCATTCAAAACCAGCAAAATAAGTAAACAGTTCGCAATATTTGAAGCAAAGATTAGATTTTTAATATAAATATAATATAGGTCAATAAAAATCTATAATATGGATTAATATAAATCTATAATATAGATTAAGATAAATTCTAATTAGACTAGTGATTAAGACAAGATCAATGAGAAAGCAAAGCTCTGTCCTCAAGTGTGGAGGAGTTAACTCAGCGGGCCTGAGTTGCTCAAACCTTGCATATTCCCAGGAGTGCCTATTTTGATGGCTAACCCTTGGCTGGCTCCAAGGAACTTGGCTTTTGGAATGTTCTAATTGATAAGAATGGTTTACACTCTTGGAGCCTTGAACCACTTTGTCTACCAGTTTGTGCAAACAATGTGATTTATAGTTAACACCTGCATTCCTTCTTCGGAAACTATGAGTTTCGGTAACCACAGTCAGTCATACACAAGTACCTAGGTGATAGACCTTCAGTATAAACCCTGAACTCAGGTTCAAATCAGCTTCCCTGGTAAATAACACTTGGCAATGTGTTGCTCTAGTTCTTTGCTAGAGGAATTAAGTGTGTCCTGTCAATTGTACTGGGAAAGGACTCTTGGAAGCCTGTGCCTGGTTTCCTCTAGTTCTCACTTGATATGCTTTCTTCTCTTTACACATATTGCTTTGTACCTCTTCACTGTAATAAACCGTAACCATGACAATAATTACTTCTGAGTCCTGTAAGTCCTCCTAGCAAATCATCAAACCTTAATGTGGTCTTGCGAACCAAACACACATCAAATTAAAGTGCTTCTTAAAATTGTACTTACAATAAGGTTTTCTTATTATTTATATGTAAATCACAATGTTTAATTAAGATGTATTATATCATGTTATTAAAGTGTTATATTGTTTTCAAAAATTTCATAAGTGATGGTATAGAGGTATTTCACTTCTGATCTCTTGGATGACACATACGTACCCACAGGTAGTTCGGTCATTTATTAAAACTATCCTAAATGTTGGAGCCTAGTGGTTAAGAGCTTGGCTGCTAACCAAAAGGCTGACAGTTCAAATCCACCAGCTGCTCTCTCGAAACCCTATGAGGAAGTTCGACTCTGTCTTATAGGTTGCTATAAGTTGGAATCAACTCAACAGCAATGGGGTTTTTTTTTTTTTTTTTTTGCCCCCTAAATGTTGCTGTCATGTCCTAATGAGAGTTACTTGAAAAGTAGGCATAGGGACCAAAAAGTAATAATTATTATATTTTCAGTTTCTTAAGGTCAGGAATTCTTTGTAATGTATCTTTGAATTATTTTCACTTAACCACTACATTATCATTCATATTATTTGTTTACTTCTACATCATTCCAACTGATTTCAAAGCTGTAATCTTAATATTTGGTAAGTACCCTCCCCCTAGTAACTATTCAGTGAACTTTTGTGGAATAATAACCAAGACCTAATGAAGAATACTCTTCCATATTAATCTGCTTAAGTGATGAAACACATTACAAAAATGACAACAATGGGACAAATGGGAACAGATGCTGAGTAGGCAACTACAATGTCTACTGGGTCAGAAAGAGATTCTAACTAGATTATCCTATTTTCTTTACGTTTTCCTTTTATAAACAACAACTAAAACTGATATGTTTTATATTCTAATTAGAATCAACTTAGAGTGAATCTTTCAAGCAAAGAAGCAAGTATTAAAGACAAAAAGATACCTAATAGCATGGCACCTAGTAAAAGGACAGAAATAGAGAAGGGATGACATTGAGATAGCACAAACAAATCATGAATCGTTGTTTTAAATAATCCATTGATAAGGCTATCCTAACCCATTTTCACTTTTCAGTCTATGCTTCTAATAACTACCATCACTATAAAGGAAAATGGTGTTGATGCCCTTTGTTAAGATTACTTTTAATGGATTTTCAATAGTTATACAAGGCTAAAAGCATCACAACTGTGAGAATAGAATAATCGTGCACAATGGATCAAAGGCTAAAGAAGAAGTAAATAGATCACAGAGCCAGGTAGTAGAGACCAATACACTCAGAGGTAACTCAAAGATAAGGAAATCTATTTTAAACAATGATAGAAGGCCAAGCCTTATTCCTAGGATATTCCAATATCTCTAGCAAATCAAGGAAGATAATATGTGAACTTTTTTTTTAAAAACAATGGCAGTCACTACCTTCTATCTGAGGTGGCACAGTGGTTAACAGCTTGGCTGCTAACCAAAAGGTCAGCAGTCTGAATCCACCAGCCACTCCTTGGAAACTCTATGGGGCAGTTCTACTCTGTCATATAAGATTGCTATGAGTTGGAATCAGCTTGATGGCAACGAGTTTGGTTTGGTTATTGTATAACAGATCCCAGTTTTAAATTCTGAAGATGTTTATCAAGTGTCCACCCTAGAATGTAAATTCCACAAGGGCAGGGATCTCTGAGTCATTTACTATCTAACACAGTGCCTGGCACATAGTAAGTTCTCAATGAATATTTGAGGAAGAGAAAGAAGAAAAATGTCTTCTCTTGTCACCAAACACTAGAAAACTTTTGTATGTTATTAACTGTCTGGAATGCTGACAGAGTGAGATGCTTCCCATGTGCTCTCTTGACTTTGAACATTAGTTATATGGTCAAAGTGCAGCCATCTCTTACACCCATCCTATGGATGGAGGTATCAGTGATACAAAATTTGTGATAGAAGGAAAAAGATCACGGGCTACTTCACCAGGACTATGGTTTCCATTTGAGAGACAGGCCTGTATCAGTTCTACCACTTGCACAAAGCTGCAAACCATCCTATAATTTCATTTTTTAATCCATTCTTTTCTCTTCCTTTTCTTTATTTCTCTCTCCTTTGCTCTATATATAACCTCAAAGATACGATGGGAAAAAGATCACAGTTAAGATCCCTCAGTATGTCAACTGGAATGTTTTGAACTCCAAGTAACAAAAATCCTAATTTAAAATGGCTTTAAAAATAAAAACATTTACAGACTCACCCTGGGAGCAGAGAAGCCTTCAGGACTGATTCATCCCATCCGAGGGCTGAAAAGTGTCCTCAAGAACCATGTCCATCCTCCCACCCCTTTTCTTTGCTCTGCCATGCACAGTGAGTCTTTCTTCTAAAGCCAATTCTCCTTTTGGTATTAGTATGGCAGCTAGTAGCCCAACAGGAGATAAAGAAATCAGTTCTGGAAGCTCTCCCAGTGAGAATAAGGAAGATTGTTCCAAGAATGCACCAGGAACACTACTCTTAGTATCAGTCACATGGACTATTTCATGGGAAACAATTAGAGGAAAGAGAGATGGTATTTGCTTTAAAAAAATCAACCCTACCTCTGGAGCTGGGATCAAGCTCAGCTTCCCCTGGGGGAGCAGAGCAGCTGCATGAAGAAAATAAGGATACTGTAGGTAAAAAAAGGAGTCCCTGGCTGGTGCAAATGGTTAATGCACCCAATGACTATACCTAAAGCTAGAGGTTTGAATCCACCCAGGGTTGCCTCAGAAGAAAGGCCTGGCAATCTACTTCCAAAAAAATCAACCACTAAAAACCCTATGGAGCACAGTTGTACTCTGACAAACATTGGGTCACCATGAGTCAGAATCATAGATGGGAACTAGTTTTCTTTTAAGGAAAGACACAAAGGGGAATGGATGCTAAGTAAAACCAAAAAGCCCATCGCCATCAAGTCAACCCTGACTCATAGCAACCCTACAGGACAGGGTAGAACTGCCCCTTAGGGTCTCCAAGGTTGCAAATCTTTACAGAGGCTGACTGCCACATCTTTCTCCCTCGGAGCGGCTGGTGGGTTCGAACAGCTGACCTTTGGGTTAGCAGCCGAGCTTTTAACCACTGTGCCACCAGAGCTCCAGATGTTGAATAGGCAACTACAATGCCTACTGAGTCAGAAAGAGGTTCTTAACTAAATTATCCTACCTTCTTTACCTTTTCCTTTTATAAACAACTACTAAAACTACTATATTTTATATTCTGATTAGAACCAACTTACAGTGATTTCAGGAAACCCTTCATCTTAAAACCATGAAGCTAAAGAATAATCACTACAAATAAAACTCTCCTACAAGGAAGAAAAACTATTATAGATGAAATAGCCATCAACCTTGCCTACATATTCTAGGAATCATTTTTTATATAAAAATTAAATTTACTGTTTATGAAAAGTTTAGACCTCTAGTGTGAATTTTTAAATACTGGAGATATTCAATATCTCTCTGGGAAGAAAATTACAATGCTCAGAAACAGCAGTGTTTTTCATGTTCTGCACTTTCCTTTGCAAAATAATGAGCTACAGAAAATACTACTGCCTTTTTATGCTTTAATAGCAGTAAAATTCAAAGGACTCTATCTTGGACAGAAAATTTTAATCATAAGCACAATAATGAGTATTTTCTCTCCTTATTCATCTTTCCCTTCAAACAGGCTATGTGTGACTCGTTTAGCCTAGTATTTATTATCTTAGTAAATAAATACCAAAATGTAAGCAAATGCTCCAAGCTGGGAACTAAGCCTCTCTGCTCCTATTCTTAAGTTTTCCTGCATGAGGCATCAACCAGGCCTGGTAAACCAGCATTTTACAAGTCCCACCAATTTCTATACACACCCTTTTAAGCTTTTCAATCCTTATAAATGTCAAAATTCTTATGAAAATAAATGTCTTCTTCCTGAGAGAGCTGCAACTCAAGAATGCCAGTACCTATGCTATCATACGCTGTATTTGCTACATTTAATGAAACAAAAGCATAAAGTTTCAGCATATTTCCAGAACTTTTATCAGTTGTTTCCATTACAGTGTTAAAGGGAGCTGCACCCATAAACCCCAGGCAACATAAATAAAATGCTATCCATATAGGTGTAAAATAAATCAAAGAAATGTCCAAGGCTACACACTCAGCTGGGAACCCTGGTGGTGTAGTGGTTAAGAGCTATGGCTGCTAACCAAACGGTTGGCAGTTCAAATCCACCAGGTGCTCCTTGGAAACCCTATGGGGCAGTTCTACTCTGTCCTATAGGGTCACTACGAGTCGAAATCGAATCGATGGCAATGGGTTTTTTTGTTTGTTTGTTTTTACACTCAGCTAGATCCAAAATACTGTCACTAACCAAACAAGAGTTGTAAAAGCCTTCACTGTTGGAAGATCTCCAATTAACCTAGTTATAATCATGCTTGGTAAAGTAGAGGGTCAGCGAAAAAACAGAAGACCCTCAATGAGATGGACTGACACAATGGCTGCAAAAATGAGTACAAACATAGCAACGATTGTGAGGATGGCACAGGACCGAGCAACATTTTGTTCTGTTGGAACATAAGTTGGAATTAACTCGACTGCACCTAACAATAATAGCATAATCTGTAAGAGACTGTACTGGTTTGAATTCAATCACTTACTAAAATAGCTGTCCTTTCTGATAATTATTTCAGGCTGAGCAGTTGCAGGCCAGAACTATGTATGTCAGAGTCCCTCACTTGGTTAGCAATGACACCTGTGGAAATTATTTCATATGAACAGTTCTGAAATCTGGGCCCCTGGCTAAAGCCAGTTATTGCAAAAGTGTAATAAATCTTGGAAATCAGGGGATACTGATACTTAAGAAAATAAAGGTATTAAGCAGAGCAGAAAAGACTGCAAGGCTGACTTACTAAATCAACTATTGAAATGTTATAATGATTGGTTTAGCTATTTATTAGCTTTCCCAAGTTATTTTTAAGTAGAAATTTCTAAGCTACTCAACTTTGAAATAGCAGGCTGCTGATAAAACTTTAAAAGCCTCTTTATAAAGTGGCATAAATGGTTAAGCATTCAGCTCCTAACTGAAAGGTTGGTGGTTCAAACCCACCTAGAGGCACCTCAGAAGAAAGGCCTGGTGCTCTATTTCCCAAAGGTCACAGTCATTGAAAACCCAATGGAGTGCAGTTCTACTCTGAAACACACGGGGTCACCATGAATTGGAATCAACTCAAAGGCAGGCAACAGGTCATTAAGTGTGGAATACTGATTCAATTATAACTGTTTTGTTTGTTTGAGGTACTGTTTCTGAAAGCATGGTCCTAGTACTACCTTCAATGTTCAACATGCTGATTCTCAGGCCTTCCCAAGACCTAATGAACCAGAATTTCTGGGAGTGAAGCCAGGACGTTAAATTTTAAACAATTCTAAGTAACCCTGCACTAGTTTGAGCTATTGTTTTTGCCACTGCATTAAGTTTAAGTAAATAAGGTTAGTTCAACACAACAGTCAGCCCTACTGATATCATAAAATTATGTTACCTACTATTCAAATTAAGTGAGGTTCTATTCTTGCTTGTATTTTTTTAGGATGCTTTCTCTTCTTAAATAGTTAATCACATCTAATTTATTTGTCATTTTGCCTAAGCTGTCAGGATTCTCTGATCTGAACTCAATGTCCAACTGCAATAATTAAATGGTACCACTAATTTTTCTGCTATATTTAACAGGGACTTAAACACGTTTTTATCCTTTTTTTGTCCTGTTTTTATTGTGTTTATTTTGAAAAGCTTTCTCAAAGCCTTTATGGAACTAAATGAGGTATAAATTTGAACAAACAAGTAAGTGATCTTACAGTAGTTTTAGAATGATTCAGGCAATGTAAATATTATTTTAACTTTATTCTCTGAAGCCAATAATGGTTAATGGGAAAAGAAATTTCACAAGATAAATTCTGAACCTAATTTTTAGACCTATAAATTCATGTTCACAGTGTTTCCTCAAGTTCTACTAAATGAACTATGCCAATTTTCTATTAAATTTTTCCAATTACTTTTAAAGAATGAACCATTTACTGGTCCCCCATAATAAAACAGCAAAGGCCCATAAAGGAAATTAATTTTAAATTTAAATTGAGCTTCTATTTATAATTTATCTATGAAATCAAATACTTATATAAAAGATGAAAAGTAAAATATTGTTTGATTACTAGTTAGAAGGGAAAACCTGAAGTTGGGATTTTAAAACAAATTTGGTGATGTTTCTGCATATTTCAGAGAAGTATCTTTGAAATATTTGGATGTAGAAGAAGCTAGATATAATTACAGGATTGTAAAGATGGTTCAATATCAGAAAAGTTCTTTATCATCTCAGTGAATTCAAGAAAAGTATATGTTAACTTAGATATTAATTCATGATAGAAATCTTCCACAAACAAGCAATAAAAGGAAGCCTTCCTAAATAGAGTATCTCT
Source organism: Trichechus manatus latirostris (assembly GCF_000243295.1). Taxonomy (NCBI): domain Eukaryota; kingdom Metazoa; phylum Chordata; class Mammalia; order Sirenia; family Trichechidae; genus Trichechus; species Trichechus manatus. The sequence continues at coordinate 4,199,273 of NW_004444032.1, read as the reverse complement.
CAAGAACTTACAGAAAATATCATAATTAAACTAAAACTTTAGTTATATGACCAATAAGGAAAAAACAAGGCAGAGAGAGAAAGAGAGAAAGAAACAGAAATGTCAGTACTTCTATCCTATTGCACTGGAGATCCTAGTCAGTGCCACAAGACTATAAAAAACTTAAAAGTATATGAATTGTAAAGTATTATCTATATACGTAGATGTTATGACTGCCCAAATAGAAAAATCTAATAGAATCTATAGCAAATTATTTGGGGGGAGGGGGGGAAGACTTCAAAAAGTAGCTGGTTTTAAAATTAGAAAACAAAACCTACAGACTTCCCATATAAAAGTAATAAACAGTTCAATATGTTTTTTAAATAAAAAGATTCTATATACAACAACAACAGCAACAAACATGGCATGTAACATATGTAGTTCTAATCTTGGTATACGATGTATGTTATACCTAGGAACATATCTATACCTAGGAACCAAATATATTCAATACTATTACAGAGAAAATTATAAATCATTAGATCTACATAAATAAAAAACTATTCCAGATTCACATATAGGAAAAAAATATAAAGACAGCAAATCTATGACAAATAATATATCATTTCAAAGTAATTCAAAAAAGTATCCAAAAGGAGCTTTTCGTGGAACTTAACAATTAAATTCTGAAATTCATGCAGAAGGGAAGTATAGCAAAGATACTTTCGAAAAAGAAGTACGAGCTAGATAGACTTTTACCAGAAACTGAGATTATCATTATAGAAACAGCATGGCATTGGGTTAGAGATTGACAGCTAGACTAACGGGACAGAATAGAGAGCACAGAAACAGATACATGCCACCGTGAACACTTGATATATGGCAGAGGTGATGTTACAGATTAGTGGGGAAAAATCAAATCCTAACACCGATTACAGAAATCAATTTCTGATTGATTAAACCTAAATGCAAAAAAGTAACGTATATAAAAATATCTTTATATCATGGGGTAAAAAGAATCTCTGAAGCAAGAAAAAGTCTTCTGTCTTTAAAAAAAATTACATTCAAATTAAAATTTTTGTACAATGAAACACATGAGTAAAATTAAAGAGAAGCCACATACTACAATATATTTTCAATGCTTATAATGAACAGATAGTTATTATCCAGGATATAAAAGGACACCTACAAATTAAAAATAATAATAATTTAAAAAAAAAACTTAAGCAAATGGAAAGATGGAAATAGGATATAAACAAACATTTCACAGAGGGAAAACATAGTCAATAAACATATGAAAAGACACTCAACCTCAGTAATAATCAAGAGGATGTACAGTAAAATTTCCAGGAGATACCATTTAGATAGATTAAAATATACAATCTAACAATACCAATATAATCTAATAATACATTCATATAATACCTATGAGAGTGTAAAATAGCAAAATCAGTTTTGAGAACAATTTGGCAATGTTCAGTAAGGTTGAAGAAGCATATATCCCAGACCAAGCAATTCTAGTGGGAACACCCTAAACAGCCAGCAATAGTAGAATATTTGCATATTCACTGTCAGAATACCGTACATTCTACAGGAGCCCTGGGGACACAACAGTTAAACATTGCGCTGCTAACCGAAAGGCTGGCAGTTTGAACCTACGCAGTAGTTCCGTGGGAGAAAGACCTGGCAATCTACGCCTGTGAGAGTACAACCTAGAAAATCCTATGGAGCAATTCTACTCTGTCGCATGGGGTCACTATGAGTCCAAATCAACTTGACAGCACCTAACAACAACATACATCCTATACCAAGATCAGAGCTACATATGTTAATATGGAAAATCTCAAAAGTAATATTGAGGGGAAAAAAATTCCAAAATCATACAAAATGCTCCCAAATTTTATAAAGTTTAGAAACATGAAACAGTACTATATATTTTGTTTAAAGATACAAACATATGTATCTATAT
>NW_004444032.1:4175282-4197225 GCF_000243295.1 Trichechus manatus latirostris | reverse complement strand
CGCATGGGAAGGATGAACACTAAATTCAGAATAACAATTAACTCTAGAAGGTGACAAGCAGCCCTCGTGGTGCAGTGGTTAAAGCGATTGTCTGCTAACCAAAAAATCAGAGGTTTCAAACCACCAGGGCTCCCCGGGAGAAAGATGTAGTAGTTTGCTTCCATAGAGATTTTCAGCCCTGGAAACCCTATGGGTTCGCTATGAACCGGAATCAACTGGATGGCAGTGTGTTTAGTTTTTTTGGTTGGGGGAGGTGACAGGTATAGGCTCAAAAGGAGGTACACAAGGAGCTTTAATCATCTCTGTAATATTTTATTTCATTAAGAAAAGCAGCAAGTATGGCAAAAAGATAAAATATGATAAAACTAGATGGTGGATACATAGATATTTACTATTATGCTCTGTAATTTACACTGTTTTAAAAATATTTTCTAACAAATAAAAAAAAATCCAGTTAAAAAACGGTGAACTCTAGAAACCTCAGTTCAACCCTCTTGGCCAAAAAGGAGTAGCACAAAGAAATATAATAAACCAATGTTTAATTAATTTTTATAATATCCAAACACTCTTTGCTATTATAAGCTCTTCAAAACCCTTTTTCATTAATTCACACCATGTACTTCAGCCTTTTGTATTATTAATCCCAACATATGATTATAGTCAGTCAACTTTATTTCATAACATGCTTAATTACCCAGCAAATCTCCATTCTCTGTATTGTTTTGCCTTATATTGGCTGTAGGATTTATTTAAATTGTTTCCTGCAGTTCTCCCTGCTGCTGAAAATTTCATACCTGGGTTAGCTGATATTTATTAAGGCTAAAATGGCATTAACCTTCATGGTTACAACAGAATTCTGAGCAATACCGGGCCTTTGTTGAGAGCACAGCTCCTATGGGTAGTTGCCACTTCTTCAGTTGCACAGTATTTTTTTATCTAAGTCAACAGCCTGTGCAGGCATCTTATGATATGATATGATAACAGAAACCTGCCGCATACACTGGGGAGAGCAGCATGAAATGTCTTTTACATTGTTACAAGAAAAGACATAGTGCTCTACAGCAGAGGAAGCAAGGTAGAAAACAGAGCATCTCAGTTCCCTTCTGCCACTCACTCCCCATGTGGCCTTGGACAACCCACTTCCCCTCTCTCAGGCTGGTGGGGATAATGACACTGCCCTGTCAACCTCACAGGACTGGTGAGGGAACTGAACGGGATGATGCATGTGGAAGTGCTACGTGAGCTATAAAGCATACGAAACCACAAAGTGTGACTGTCATTATTCTGATACTTTCAGAGCTAAAGGGTACCTTTGCAAAATGAATACACTAAAATTCTCAGAAACAATTACATTCAGGAAAATTAATTTGGTGGCCTCAGCAAGCGATGGCAGTATGTGAGTGAGTGTATCTATCACTGGAAAACTTACATGAAAGAATGAACAACTGTTATATTAGTTCCCTAGGGCTGCTGTAACAAAAGACCACAAAGCGAGTGGCTTTACAGAACATAAATTTATCGTCTCACAGTTCTGGAGGCTGGAAGTCCAAATCAGACTATTGGCCACATGGATTCCTTCTGAGGGCTCTGAGACAGAAACTATTCCATGCCTTATTCCTAGCTCCCAGTGGCGCCTGGTAATCCCTGGCATTCTGGACTGGCAGTTGTATCTGCCTCCATGATCACATGGCTGCTCTTCCTTTGTCTGTATCTGTCTCCCTCTCTGTTCTCTTTTATAAAGCATCATGCAGAAGAGATTAGGATCCACCCACTCAGGTATGATTTCATGTAAACTGATGACATCTTCAAAGACCCTATTTCCAAACAAGGTCACATTCACAGGACTTAACACATATTTTGGGGGAACACAAAATCAGTCTATAACTACTGTTGATGTTAAAAGTAGGGGACCCATGAAGTTGAAGAAAAGTGTCTTTCAAAATTATGAAGGGATAAAGTTAAATGGTGGCTGCAATTTGTGGGCAAAAATTAAGGTGGACACTAGCTGAAAGTGGGTAACATGATGGAGAACACCAAGCATCACTGCTTTGCTTAGATCTTGATGGACTCCTTGGGTCCCTGAGAACGTTTCAGGAGTCTCTGAGGACAAAATTATTTTCATAATAATACTAAGATGTTATTTGTCATTTTTCTGTGTTGATATTTACACACTTCGTACAAAAGCAACGATGGGAAGACTGTTGGTGCCTTAGCACTGATCAAGGCCCTGGCACCCACTGCAGGAACAGTCATATTCTTTATTACCACGTACTTACAGTAAAATAAGCAAAGCTTGCTTCGTTTAAGAATGTACTTCATGAGGTAGAAGAAATTCTTATTTTTATTATATCTCATCCCATCAGTTCAATTAATTTTAATATTCTGTGTGGCAAAATGGCAAACAGACGTAAGTACTTAACTGCACATTGAAGTATAACGGTTGTTTCGAGAAAAGCACCTGTGTGATTGCTTTAGTTGTAAGCTGAACTGTCACGTTTTTCATGGAACACCATTTTCACTTGAAGAAAGAACTGGCAAACTGCAATTATTCAGAATTGAGTTTTTGGCAGACATTTTCTCAAAAGTGAATAAATTGAATCTGTCATTTCGAGGAAAACAACTGACCGTATTCATTGCAAATGATAACATTAAAGGTCTCAAACAAAAATTAGAAGTTTGAAAAACTTGTATATGCCACTGTGAGCCTAACAGCTTCCCAACATAATGATTTTTCTGATAAGCTCAGTAGTGATATCAACAAATATGATTTTTTAATTTTATATAATGAAATGCATCAAAATTTGGAAGATCGACATAACTCAGTGTACTATTATTTTCCAAATAACCAATGCATTACAACAAAAAATTACGCATGGGTAAAAGACTCATTCAAAGTACAAGACAGAACAATAGCTTTTAAAGCAACAAAATACAAAAAGTTCACTGATATGGATTCAAATTTGCCATTTAACCAATCTTTAAGAAAGTACCACTTGTTAAGTTTTGGTGTAGTATCAAAGAAGTCCACTACCATCCAGAAAGACTATTAAAATATTTTTCCCCTTTCCAAATACATTTATTTCCTTTTCTTTATATGCTTCAACCAAAATAGAACATTGCAACAGATTGAATATGGAAGCAAATATGAGAATTTAACTGTCTTCCATAGGATCCCTATGAATCAGAATCGACTCATGGCAGTGGGTTTGGGTTTTGGTTTGGTTCTACTAAGTCAGACATTAAATCCAAACTAAACACCATTGCTGTCAAGTCGATTCTGACTCATAGGAACTCTATAGGACAGAGTAGAACTGCCCCATAGGGTTTCCAAGGCTGTAATCTTTACATAAGCAAACTGCCACATCTTTCTCCCATGGAGCAGTTGGTGGGTTCAAACCGCCAAACTTTTGGTTAGCAGCCAAGTGCTTAACCACTATACCACTAGGGTTCCTTTAAAGAAGTTTGCAAAAATGTCACTCTTCACTATTTTTTTATTTTGGAGATTATAGTTATTTTACATAAACTAATATGTTATTTATCCTAACATAGAATGGAGTTACTATATTTTGAAAATTAATTAATGTTTTCATAATTTATCCATTCCAATTTCTAATAAGGTAAATATCAATCGATAAAACTCACATAAAGAAATGGTTCTTGTGGGTCTCAGTAATTTTTAAGAGTATGAAGTGCATCCTGAAACCAAAAAGCTTGAGATATTTTGCCTAAGAACAATCTTTTTCAAACTTTTGGTCATAATATCAGCAGTGATCAGGAAATCAATTTGTGGGCTACAACCAAAAATTTAAAAAAAAAAAGAATACATTGGAGTAGAGTGCTGTGGAAAAGGAAAGCAAATTATCTAATTCCATAACATGGTTCCCTGGCAAGACCGGTGCACATCACAATAAATACGGTGCCTTTCCTCGGCTCCAATGTCATTTTGCTTCCAACAGACAGCATCTGTAATTCTTCTTCAGAGGACTGCCCTCAGGCTACTACAGCCACTTTGCCCACTTGTGGGAAGCATCCTTCCTCCCTTCACCATCCTGCAGTCCTTAGTCAATGGCTGACAGGTATGGACATATTAAAAGTCCAGCTCATTTGACTTGGGTGGGGAAAGAGGCACAATTCATACTCCAAAGCTCCCATGCAGGATTAAACTTATTACACTGCCTAAAATCATACCTCTTTTTCCCCTTCCCTATCTTCACCCCTTCCATCACTCTCTAATTGGTTTCTCAGTTTCTTAACAAATCCTTTACAAACAAATTCTCATCTCAGGGTCTACTTCTGGGAAACTCAACCTAACACAGCTAGCAAAAGTTACCCAATTCTTTGAGCATTGCCACTCTTTGGTTTTCTGGTAAATGATCAATTTGACTATCTTGGTAATAGGAGGGATAATGTACTACTTCATTTTATATCAACATAATTGCAGACAATTATGAAGTAGAGTAAGGAGTACATTTTAACTCTGCCAACAACAAAATTTTAGTTATGAATCTTTGATTCATTTTTCAGAAAGGGAATTATTAAGCACAGTTATTTTTTGAGTTCACAACAATTGTAACATACTTCTAGAAAACTAGCTAGAAGGAAAGGGACATAATGTAGTAACACTGTGATAGGATGGAATGGAGAGAACTACGCAGGAAAGAAATGAGCAAGTTATGGGTCGAGATAATAATCAGCGGAGGGGAAAACCAGAAATGTCAAAGTAGGGGTGGAGGGGATAAGTGATGGGTTTATATCCCAGATAAAATGGAAGGTAACAAAATAAAGAATGAAGGCAATGGATGAAAGGGAGAATGAACACAAAGAAAACGTTAAGGTTAAAAAAAGAGAATGCAAGTTCACATTCAATGGTTCTAGATATCATTCCTGGCATTGGTAACATCGAGTGCCTGCACTCGCTCTACTACCGCAGAGGTTCACCTTGCAAATGGCCATACGGCACTCCATTTAGGCCGATATGCATTTCTAACACTATTCCGCATTATTCCATTACTTCTGCCTCTTTATCACCTTCCCTTTATTGTATATTTCAGTTGTTCCCCCAAATAATTTCTTTAAGAGACCATAACTTCTGTCTCCAGCCAATACACATTCTCTAAAACCAATAAGCAAAGAAGGAAGTAGGCTATATTACAGAATTTCTACCTGTTTTCTTTCAAGCTTAGACTGTAAGGGCCAGTTATTTTTACAGCACCCAAGAGGAAACATTAGTCACATAAAATCCTGTTCTGTATGAAGCCATATATACCTAATTGCCTTTACCAGTTCCAGCGGAGAATGTTAAAAAGGAATCCCAACGCGTATGTGCTGTCTACAAAAAAAGTCAGTCCCTATAAAGACAAAAATTGAGCAGAAATATTTAATCAAGCTGCTCTTATAATTCTTTATGATAATCCAGGAATAAACCACTTCCAATATGCTCAGGACATATATTTCTCAGTAGGTATCTCTTTTTACATGTAAAGAGTTATCAATACAGCATTCTTAGAAACAGAATTCTAGTATCTATAAGAAAAAAATATATTTTGGCAGCCCACTTTAAAGTTAATCCAGACTGGTATTTATAATAATTAAGTAAATTAATACCTTGGAATGGTACTAGAAATTTGTCTATTAGTCCGTTTTCTCATTAGTTGTTATTTATTATAGTGTCTAATGTGACAATTTTGTAGTTTCAACAGCATGTACAGATTTCTGGAATGCACTTTTCCATTGAAACCTAGCTCCAGACCATAAAAATCTATCAAAAACCATGTGAGGATTAGCTTCTGGTGGGTTAACCAGGAGTCTCCTCATTAAGGGATTACCTACTTTTGAAATATTTTTATCTTAGTGTTTAAAAGAAAGTTTCTGGGACACAAAATAATTCTCTGCCTCTAAGTTCAAGAGAAAGTACTAGCTGTATGATGACAGTATAATAAGTAAAAGTTACAAAATAGAAAGGCTGTTAAGGTGGGTACAGGAACACTTGGGAGGTATGCTGGAATACAACAGAGTACTTAACTTGATAGAGGCATTTCTAGCAATAGTAAAAGGATCGGAGTAGGTTATCATTTAAAAAAAAAGGGAGTCTAAATAAAAAAAGCTCAAAAATCAAATGGATCTCAAATATGGAAATGGCTTTTAAAAACCAGGAAGCATTGGATTCCATGCACAAGAACCAAAATACATAGCTGTCTGATAATCCTTGAAACCAGGTGGCCAAGATCAGCCTTAGGTCAGGTCAAAAGTGTGTTAAAAGTGTAAGAGGACTGAGGAATAAATCCAGAAACTGACCATACCTCTGGCGACTTTGGTGAGGTTTGTATGAAATTTCTTATTTTGGGAAACACCAGCATGTATGCTCCTAAACTTTGTGTGAAATGTACACGTATTTTATAGTTATTTGCAGAAGGAAGAATTATGATTAAGTAAAGCCTCGGTTCTTCTGGATATCAATCTTTAAAAAGAGATGCAATGAAGGTCCTTAGCCATCTCAGGTAAAAGGTATTTAGTATATTGCAAAAAAAGAAAAAAAAATCAATTGCTATATAAGAACAAAAAGTAAAATAACATAGTTTTTTAAAATGACCAACAAATAACAGTAAACATTATGGTGCAAAAAAGGTAAATCAACAAGTGCTAGCAATGCTAGTCTTTTTAACATCCTACTATTAATACCATTTCTAAGCTCTGATTTATTATATCTGAAACACTAACAATTAGCCAACAACACAACAGTTTACAAACTCTTCAATTCTTCTACTCAATTACCTTTATTACAAAAATACTTCTCTCTTCATTGATATAATTCAATTAAAATAATAATTAATACTTAATAATTATACGTTATAATTCTTTTAAAAATACTGTTGATTAAACAATCCTTAATTTCCTTTTGAAGGGAAATACTGAGATCACTAAAAGCACAAAACCATGGGAGAGAAGCTGTTAGGCTAGTAAGTGATACATATGCACCAATTACGATTTTATCAACTCCAGGCACAAAAATCACAATCAGGTGATCAAGATAACTGCTTTTCTTAGAGCCAAAATCATCCCTGGTTTCCTCTAGGAAGGGTACTGTTGAATGTGCTCCCACTGCTCCAAATGTTGCTAAACCATCTCCCCACATCTCCATCCCCCACCCATCTTCTCCCAACTTTATAGGTTAATCTGTTAAGCGCTGAACTTTTTACTGGGCGTGACCTCAACATAGAACAAAATCAGACTTACTGAAGAATTTGCAGGGTGTTTGACTAAAGGAGAAAATGAACTATTGCTTACGGTACAATACTCCATATCATTAGTGCACACCAGTCTTTTCCATTTCAAAGGCAAAGTGTTGATAAGCTTCAATTAGAAGCACTTTTTTTTCCCTGATGAAAAATGATTCTAAATTCTGTCTATCTATGTGGAAAATGTTATATTAGAGAAATGTTCAGAAAAAGCCCAAGTGTAAAGAACTGAAGATTATGTAAGCTTTGGTACAAATCTCTGTGCTACATTTTCTCAGCTCTTCGATGTAATTCCAAAAAAGACTCTGGACAGTGTGTATGGGCTAGCATATGGTTTATTTTAAGCTTTATGGAACAACAGGGATTTTCAAGCTTTAACAAATTCTCAACCATAACCACAGAAGATCTCTTTGGACTTCACCAAATAGAAAACAAACAATAATGAGTTGCTGAGGCAACAGGGACTTTATTTATGACAGCATAGAAAAATAAATGTGTACCTGGGGCATTTGTTTTAATCATGAAAATGGGGCAGCTAGTGCTCAGCATTACTCATTGCTGGATCATTTCTACAACCAATTTTATAAATGTGAAAGACTGCTTTTTGTCTTGTAAATAATTCATCTCTTCATTTCACAAGTACCTACTAAGATTTAGTATCAACTGTAACAACAGCAAGGTCTTCCACACTCTAGAGCCCACAAGAGTTTGAGAAATAAAGAAGCTTAAATGAGAAGAAGTGGAGAAGATCAATAAGAGGAAGTACTAATTTTATTCCTATATATAAGGCAGTTTTGATAATATTGATGATATATTCATAAAAGTGATGATATACTCATATACTCACATACTCATAATAATGTTTTTCAGAAAATATTAAATAATTAAACTTCTGAGTTTATAGTCAAGGAAAATAAATGTAGAACAATTCTAGCTCTGTTTTATAGGAATCTTTAGGTTGAGGTAGATATTTCATTGAATCATTCACTCATTTTTTCCATCAAATATTTTTTGACCATCATCCAGGTACCAGGTTTTGTGCCAAGCACTGAAGATATTATAATGTTATAAAACCTGTTCTCATGGAGCTATCAGTTTGGTGAGGTGGTGAAAGACAGAAACATTAATCAAACACGTAAACTATCAAGTGTCTGATTACAAACTGTGATACGTTTTGAAGAAAGGAAGCACAGACTTGGAGTATTTGTAACAAAAGAACCTGTCTGAGGCTTGAGGTTACTAAAGAAGGGGAATCAAGAAAAGATTTCTTTGAAAAAGGAATGCTTGAGTTGAGAGCTAAAGAATAGGTGCAAGTTAAAAAGGGAGAGGTCTGACAAAGTCAACAAAATGTACAGGAGCCCTATGATAGAAATGGACAAGGCAACATCAAAGTACAAAAATAAAAAGTCAATGAAGTTGGAATATAAACAGTGAAATAAGCAGTAGTTCCAGATGAATCTGAAAAAAGATGTCCACCTGAGATAACATGGCTGACTAACACTCTTGGGAAGACCTTCAATGGTCACATAAGCAAATCCAGTATTAACACTTCTAGTTGCATTGTTGGGCTTGCAGCAAGTAAAAGATATCTCTATGGGACAGAGAGAGAAAGAAAGAGAAAGGAAAAGTCACAAGCTGAGGCCAAATCAAGTGTATTGAGAAGCACACAGAAAATGTGGGATTACCTCATGGACAGTTGCCAAGATCCATACTATAATCAGGAGTCTTGCTCCTGGGTCACAAGCCAGCAAAGTGGAGAATACATTTAAAGTGTTGACAGCAAATAACCAGCAACTTAGAATTATATACCCAAGACCTCAGGGTAAATGAAAACATTTAGAAGTGCACAAAAATAAGAGTTTATTATCAACAGACTTCATAAAGGAAAACGATTCCAGAGGACTGTTTCAGATGCAGGAAAATGGTGAGCAAGTAAAATGGCAGACATGTACATAAGCCAAAGCAAAAATACATGAATTAATAATAATAACAGCAAATGTGTGAATTTTATAGAAATCAGGTTAAATATATTAGATAATAATGTTAATTAGAAGTCCCTGGGTGGTGCAAATGGTTAAGTGGCCAGCTGCTAATCAAAAGTTTGGAGGTTCGAGTCCACCTAGAGGTGCCTACAAAGAAAGATCTTGTGATCTACTTCCAAAAATCAGTCATTGAAAACCCTATGGAGCACTATGATACTCTGGGGTCAGAAACAACTCAGTGGTAACTGGTAGTAGTAATTGAAGTGAAGGATAGTAATCCAAGTTTTAATTTTTAACATCTTAGTATGTTTGATGAGGAGATTAGGATGCTGTTTAACTTTAGATATTATTAAATAAAATATGTACAGTAAAATATCAAGAAATACAGTAAGACAGAATAGAGTATAAAAAGTACACACATGTACATTTACATGATACACACACACAAAAATGAAACAAAAAGCTGAATTAAAAAAAGCAAAATAATAATAATAAGGAGCAAATAAACAGAAAATATGAGACAAATCAAAATAAAAAGTAATACTCTAGAAACAAGACTAAATCAAATGTATTGGTAATCAAAATAATGACAAAAGAACTAAAAAGTTAAAAAAATTAATTTCCAATGAAATAAGGACCTAAATATGAAAAGCAAATCTTTAACAGCATTAACATAAAAAAATCCTGAGAAGTTGAATGACATTAAATTGAGAACTTCTTTTACTGAAATAGATGATTAAGAAAATAAAAAGACAAGCCACATACTACAAGAATATTTCCACAGAATGTATACACAGAAGTTTTATGTGTAAAAATCTACAAATCAAGTAGAAAAAGACTAACAACCCAAAAGATAAATAAGCATAAAACATAAACAGGTATTATATACAAAAGGAAACACAACTGGTTCATAAGCATGTATTTTTTAAATGATGCTGAGCTCATCACTAACGACAGAAATGAAAATTAAAACCATAATATATAATTTTCTATCATTATACTGGCAAAATTAAAAAGTTTCTTAATACCAAGTTTTAGTAAAAATTTGAATGAATGGGAACACCAACAATGTAAATTGTGACAATCCCTTTGAAAAAAACTCATACCTAAATTTGTGAGGATGAAAAAATAAGCCAATAATTCCACTTCTAGGTTCATACCCTAGAGAATTTCTTGCACTTATGCACCTGGAGGTGGACAAGAATATTTACATCAGTGTGTCCGTAAAAGCAAAAGAACCGGAAAGAAACTGAAGGCCCATTGACAGGACAATGATAAATATATTATAAAATATTAACACCCTGGAATATTTTACAATGATAAAATGAATGAACTCATGCTGTACCAAACAACATGAATGAATTGTAGAAAACAACACTGAATGACAAAAGCAATGCATAAACTTCATCCAATATGGTATCTCTTTCATAAAGTTCAAAAGCACAAATCTAAATAACACATTTTTAGAGACATATAAATACATATATGTGATAACATTAATTTTCTTTAAGCAAAGGTTTGAAAAAACACAAACCTCACTGGTTACATCTCAACAAGGAGATGGGAATAAGATAGTAAAGGAACACACAGGTAGACAAGTTGCTTTTGTTAGCTGGCATCAGGTCTGTTCTGACTCATGGTGACCTCACGTGTGCAGAGTAGAACCGCTCCACAGGGTTTTCAAGGCTGTGACCTTTTGGAAGCATATTACCAAGTCTTCCTTCTGAGGTGCCTCTTGTGGGGTTTGAACCGGCAACCCTTCGGTTAGTAGTGCAGCACTTAACCATTTAAGCCACCCAGGGACTTCTAACAGGTGGATATAGTGGTTCTTAAATTTGGTGACAGATTCATGGTGTCCAGTTTTCTTACTACACTTTATAACATTGTTTTTTTTACATGTATAATTTTATACTACACGAACACAGGTAGGAAAGAGTGAGACTGGAGAGGCAGGAAGCGAGCAGATCTTACAGGACCATTTAGGCCACATCAATCATTTTTTTCTTCACCTTAAGATCAATGAAGTCAATAAAGGCTTTTCACATGGGAGTGAATTTTAATTTTAAAAAGATTACTTTAGATGCAGTGTGGCAAAAAGCTAAGTGAAGCTGAGTCGATGAGAGTAGACTGATTAATTGATGACTGCAGTAATCCTGGACTAGAAGGTATCACTGGAGATGGAGATGGATGGCAGCGGATGAAAATAAGATTGGACATGGTGGTGGAATGAATATGAGGGAGGAGGTAGCAAGAGGTTTCAAAGATGAACTTTAAACTTGCAGATTACACAACTAGATGAACTGTGGTATCATCCACTGAGACTGGAAACACTGGAAGGGTACCTGGTTCAGTTTTGAATAAACTGAGTTTGAGATATTCACGCGAAGATGTCAAACAGAAAAATCGAATGTTTAAGTCTGGATCTCAGAAGAGAGACCTGGCATAGCAATCAGAGAATGAAGCAGAATGATAAAAATATCATTTTTAAAGATAATATCCTTTTTAAAAGACAATATCCTTAACCCAAAATTATACTTAAGAAATACAAATTACACACTAAGAAGAAATATTTACGTATTTTAAAACTCTTAGGTCAATCTATAATCATATTCTATTGGATGCTTTATCCCTGTGGTTCATAACATTAAAAAAAACTAATTAAAGTAAAAAACATTAGCATTAACCCAAAAACATAAGCTCTTTTACCAGCTCATTGGATTAGTCAACTAGCCATTTATCTGTGTTTGGAAGGAAGGAAAGAGAAGACATTTAAATTTTATTATGGGGAAAGAGTAAAGCATTTCTTAAAATTTGGTACCAAGACTCTCGAGTGTGCAAGACGACCAAGAACCCAGTTAGGCTAGGGACAAACTTGAAATTGCAGTCACCTGCAGAGGTGGGTGGTGACAGGAAAGGGTACAGCACCATGGATCAAATGTGGATTTGCCCAATGCCAATTTCCTGCTCAGTACAGCTCTGTGGCAAAAGTTAGTTTAGGCCATGTTAGTTTTTGTTCTTAGATGCCATTGAGTCACATCTGACTCACAGCAACCCTATGTATAACAGAAGGAAACACTGCTCGGTCCTGCACCATCTTCACAATTGATGTTATGCTTAAGCCCATTCATTGCTGCAGCCACTGTGTCAATACATCTCGTTGAGGGTCTTCCTGTTTTTCACTGACCCTCTACTTTACCAAGCATGATGTCCTTCTCCAGGGACTGGTCCCTCCTGATAACATGCCCAAAGTACATTGAGACAAAGTCTCTCTATCCTTGCTTCTAATGATCACTCTGGCTGTACTTCTTCCAAAAGAGAATTGTTCGTCCTTCTGGCAGTCCATGGTATATTCAATATTTTTCACCAACAACATTAATTCAAAGGCATCAATCCTTCTTCAGTCTTCCTTAGTCAATGTACAGCTTTCACATGCATATGAGGCAACTGAAAACACCATGGCTTGGGTCAGGTGCACCTTAGTCCTTAAAGTGACATCTTTGCTTTTTAACATTTTAAAGAGGTCTTTTGCAGCAGATTAGCTTAGGCCATACTGTCAATATAATTTGATTTATTTTATTAGAGTCAGTTAACAAACAATTGTGGACAGCTGGTGAAAAGAATAAAGTACCCAGGCAACATAGAACTTCAAGTTGCCTTAAGGGACAAAAACATTCTCAATACAATACTTAGGACCATAAGGCAGAATTTTATTTTTTTAAATTTTTTATTGATGTAATTAAATGAAGTTTACATTTCAAGTTAGTCTCCCATACAGAATTTTTTTTTTAACATACATTGTTATGAGACCCCAACCACTCACCCCATTCCGTGACAGCACACTCCTCCCCTCCGCCCCTGTTTCCCCGTGAACATTCAACCAGCTCCTAACTCTCTCTGCCTTCCCCTCTCACCTCTGGACAGAAGCCACCCCTTTGGTCCCTTATATCTACTTGTCTAAGAGGCACATTCTTCACGAGTATCACTTTACATCCCACAGTCCAGTCCAATCCCTGTCTGAAGAGTTGGCCTCGGAAATTGTTTTAGTTCTGGAGTGATGGAGAGACCAAGGGCCATGCTTTCCAGGGCACCTCCAGTCTTAGTCAGATCATTAAGCCTGGTCTTCTTACTAGTATTTGAGTTCTGCATCCCATCGTTCTACTGCTCCATCAGGGACCCTCTGTTGTGTTCCCTGTCGGGACATTCATTGGTGGTAGCCAGGCACCATCTAGTTCTTCTGTTCTCAGGCTGATGAAGTCTCTGCTTTATGTGGCCCATTCTGTCTCTTGGGCCCATACCTTCCTTGTATCTTTGGTGTTCTTTGTTCTCCTTTACTCCAAGTGGTTGGGACCAATTGATGCATCTTAGATGGCCACTTGCAAGCTTTTAAGACCCCAGACCATACAGCAGAACTTTTACTGAGTTAGTTTAAGAAATGAATGCAACTAGAATAAGGTATAATAAAGTAGGTTACAATTTTAGACAATGAAATAAAAAGGGAATTACACAAGTTACAAGTGAAAAATATGCTTCCAGCAGCTCCTTCAGACTAAAATATCTGGGTCATTTCACTAGATCAAGGATTACACTGTTCTCTGAATCAAGCACACTTGTGCACACACAAAAACCCCTAGGTAAGCGTATCTTTTGTTTCACTTTAGCAGATTAGAACATAAATCTTAAAAAAGACTATGGTTTTTCATTTTGCAAAAAGGTAACTCAATAAAGGAAAAGTGGAAACTGACCCTGGCCTGGTTTTTTAAAGATAATGTGGTAAATAAATATAGACTTTAATAGAGATTATCCCAAAACAATGTAATCAACAATACAGGTAAGAGTTCTTTAAAGAACAACAGCTAAGTAAATAAATGGTGTGTGCCTCTGGGTATGTACATAAATATATATACAGATACACACATATACAAAATAAAAATATTTACAATACCAAAACCAAGAAGTGTTTAACCCATAAAAAACCCCGCTGTCATCGGGTCAATTCTGACTCATAGCGACCCTTTCGGACAAAGTAGAACTGCTCCATAGCGTTTCCAGGAGCAGTTGGTGGATTCAAACTGCCAGCCTTTTGGTTAGCAGCCAAGCTCTTAACCACTGTGCCACTAGGCAATCAGGTTACTTGCTCTATTTTTCCAATTACTTAATAACTGACAACAAAACATAACACTAATCTGTCTTCATTTTTCAAATGATTATAGTGACTTATCCTGATCTCTTACAACACCATAAATTTTCTACCACTTCTAATCAATGCATGTGCTTAACAAATTTCATTTCATACTCTGAGAAAACAGAAATAATCAAATAGCACAATTCCATATTGTACCACTTTTACCTTCACTCTTAACTGTCAAATAGATCTTCTTTCTTTCAAAAGTCAAGCTCTTTCCCTCCTCAGGGTATATACACAGGCTCTTGTCCCAAATCTTTACCACGCTAAATAAATCTTCAGCATTCCTCAAATCTCTGCTGAACGTTACTTCCCCAGTGAGGTCCTCCCTTCTTGCTCATTCTAAAGTAGGTTGTTGCCTGTCTTAGTTATCTAGCGTTGCTATAACAGAAATACCACAAGCGGATGGCTTTAACAAAGATAAATTTATTCTCTCACAGTCTAGGAGGCTAGAAAAGTCAGGGTGCCAGCTCCAGGGGAAGGGTTTCTCTCTCTCTCTCTTTCCCTCCGTCCCTCCTTCTCTTGTGGAGAGTTGCCTCTCTCTGTCTCTGTCTCTCTCTGTCTCTTTGCGTCTCTCTTTCTGTCTCTATCTTGGCTCTGGGGGAAGGTTCATGTCATCAATCTTACCCAGGTTAGGAGCTTCTCAGTGCAGGGACACCAGATCCAAAGGGCACGCTCCCCTCCTGGTTCTTCATTCTTGGTGGTAGGAGGCCCCCTGTCCCTCTGCTCACTTCTTTCTTTTAGATTTCAAAAGATAATTGACTCAAAATACAACCTAATCTTGTAGATTGAGTCCAATCTCATTAACATAACTGCCTCTAATCCTGCCTGATTAACATCATAGATGTAGGATTTACAACATATAGGAAAATCACATCAGATGACAAAAAAGGTGGACAATCACACAATACTGGAGCCCTGGTGGCACAGTGGTTAAGAACTTGGCTGTTAATCAAAAGGTCAGCAGTTCAAATCAATCAGCCACTCCTTAAAAACCATATGGGGCAGTTCTACTCTGTCCTGTAGTTTCGCTATGAACTGGAATCTACTCGACAGCAACAGGTTTTTTTTTTTTTTGGTTTCTCAATATAACATAAGCGCCCATAATGTTAAATATTCATGTCTATTTTATTTACCAAGAGTGGCACATATATTAAGGACTTAATAACCATTTTCTGAATGAATGAATGAGAAGCTGAAGTAAAATAAAGTCAGAGAAGTTTGAATAAACATATAATTGTCATTAAAAAGTTCTCTAACTATAGGCTTTTTGAAAATAACTGAAATTCTCCTCTGAGATTTTCTCAAGGAATATCATATGATACAACTGTCAAGTATGATCATTTTTTCTATAAGGAATACTACCAAACTTCAGTGTGCTATCTAGGAAGTCAATTTGAATTCTAGGGCAATTCAACATGGAAAACAGGAAAAACATTTTGAAAAATAAAAATTCTTACTAAAGAAAATTACTTTCACACACAAAAATTCAATATCACACATGATGCAAAAGGCAAGTTCAAGAAATGTGGAATGTATGAATTATGTCTATTTCTACAATTACTTTCTTCACAATTGTAAGTAAAGACAAGTAACATGAATTTACATATGACACTTCAACCAATTAACCTCGTTATCAACATCAAAGAAAAGTCAGGATACAGAATGTTTGCCAGTTGATTTATGTCTGTGGTCCTAGAAGCAGTTTAGAATGTGTGGAACCAAGAGTCTTCAATTTAAGGAATTCGCAAACACCAATAAAAGTAGCCAACAAATCCCACAGAAATGTATATATTTTTCATAATCAATTCACCATATTGACTCATTTTGAGACAGAATTTTTAAAAGAGAAAAAACCACTTAATGATATATGAGCTCAGGAGCTATCACCCAGAGACAGCCCAACTCAGTGTGAATGAACACAGACATCAGAGATGTCCTGGAAAGCTGGGCCCTGAAGTCAGCTAGATCTATCTCTGGAATTTTCAATTTCCCAAACTAATACATGTTCTTTTTTTTAGATTTTCAGACTCTTGCAATTACAATTCAATACAATTACTAATTGACTCTGTAAACCACTCTTTGTACTCCCAGTGGTCAATTACTCCTTCATTCCACCCTATAGAACGTTTTTAGAAGGACAGTCCTAAAAATGAAGATTTCATTAGGTCACTCACTCTATGGTTGCGTGTTGTACATGTAAACTCTATGGATGCAATGTTAACTCTATAACTTATCGTGCTATCTTTACCTCCCTGCCTTCCAATTCTAATTTGTACACCTTATGAGGCAACAATTCTGAACACTGACTGTTCCTCTGTGCCTAGAATTCCCTTCTGGAAAAGTTAACACCTCTGGTAATGAGTTGTCTTATTCCTCAAGCTGCACTGATGTTCCTACAGAATCCTGCTCATAACTCCATCATAGCATATATTCCACTGTATTACAATGTCTGCTGCCACCCATCCCCACTAGATTGCAACCTGGTACTCATCTGAGGGCTCAAGATCTCTGGAGTCCTTACTCTGTACAACTCTCTCCTTTCCAGTACTCTGACTTGCAAACTCTAACCACTGTGACTTCCCCAGACTTCTAACTCTGTATTGTCAATTCAGACAGACTACCTGATTTCACCTGGATTCCTCTTCCCTGTGCTGGAGTCTGGGGAATCTCTAAAAGCAACAAGCTGGAGTAGTCACAGGGCTTACCTTATACATTGCGTCTGGTCTTTTTAGTTGTTTCAGACTGGAAACTAAATTCAGTCCCTATAACTCCACCTTGGCTGAAATATTCTAATACAATTAAATGGCCTTTCTTTAGGCTTAGAAAATAAGAATCTATAAGGTTGATGTTTCTATAGCTTGAATTTATGATCATTTTAAAATTCATAAAGAACAGATAATTCACAAAAGAAGAAATATAAATAGCAATTTGAAGGAATAGATATTTCTACCATCAGCATAATGCCTGACACATACTAGGCTCAAATAAATGCTAAATATTGAATAGATAAGTCATGAAAATACCTCCAAATTTCTTATTTTGATATGATGAAAATTAGAAAGGATAATTCATTAAAATAAACTGTAAAACATTGCTATCCTGAGCTTTACAAATTGATAATATAATTCAGTTTAATATCTTATAAAAGTAGTTTTATAAAATTATATACTGTGTCATGTTCCAATTTATAGGAAGAGCCTTTTCTTGTGAGGTTTTTAGCTCACCGACAATATATTCATGTATATCTAATTTTCTCTAAAATAAGGTATATAACAGCTATTATATAACTTGTTCTTTTAAAGAAGTTTTTATTTGGGCAATCACCTTGTCAACACAATATAATTTTAATAACTATGCATTTAGGCAAGATGAAAAATAGAGAAAACAGGCAAGAATAATTTAAAATAAATAAAGCATTATTATATGGCTATATTTCCTTGTAATCATAGAAATTATGATTCATAAATACATATGATTTATTTCTAAAAAACAAGAATGATTTAAAAACTAGGAACCCTGGTGGCACTGTGGTTAAGAACTCAGCTGCAAACCAAAATGTCGGCAGTTTGATTTCACCAGAAGCTCTTTGGAAACCCTGTGGGGCAGTCCTACCCTGCCCTATCAGGTCACTATGAGTCGGAATCAACTCAATGGCAACACGTTTGTTTGTTTTTTGGTTCATAGGGTTCACTTGGTCCAATCTGCTTTTTAGGATCTATATGCTTGATCCAGAGAAAAGTGCAGTAATAGCAGTCCTCTTAGCTTATGAACTCTGAAGTAAAACAGCCCTGAAGACAGATCCCAGCCCCAGCAATTATTTATCCTCTCTAAACTTTAGTTTCCTAATCTGTAAAATGGTGATAACCACACTTATCCAATGAAGTGGTTGTAAGAATTAATAAAAGAATGCACATAAGGCACCTAACATAGTCTTTGGCACAGAGTTAGTTGTTATTTCATTATGGTTGAGATTATTTTGCCTAAAAACAAAGTTGTTTTTTTTTTTAAGAGAAACCCTAAGGTGCACTGTCTTATACCCTGTCCTCCAAAGTGAAGTCCAGGCTACTTGAGTGTCAAGCAGTAGCTGCCAGGATTGCCATTATGATTGCTTATAAAATGATAAGGTAAAGCAAGGGGTGCTTAAAGCTAGAGTAATTGGAAAACAATCCCATGCCAGGTGGGAGAATCTAGGTTGGAAGCTGGGAAACAGGTGAGTGAAATCAGAGGCTGAAGGAGCCAGAAAAACCAAGGTTTCAGGCTATGGAACCTGTGAGGATTCAAATTCTAGCTCCACCAGTTCCTTTCTGTTTGGCTTTGGACAAGCTAGTTAACCTCATAAGTAATAATAATAATTACTACAAATGTCATTAAGATTTATTGACTTAAATACTATATATCAGAAACATACTCTGCAAGCATTCAATAACTCTTAATATTATGTAAACCAGGAGGACTGGAGAGGTGGTACAAGATGATAAAGATAGATACAACAAGGAAAGGGTAGATTCCTGGATCAGTCTAGGCCAGAATACCAGCAGCTGCATCTCTTTTGTGACTCCATCTCAAATTACCTAAAAGCAGATCTTTAGCATGATAAAGACCTCTGAGAAGGTAAGATATCCAAACGCAAAAACAGCTTTCATGATATACACTACACTGAAAGTTGACCAAATATAGACATGCTACATGGAACAACGTTTGACGTTCTAACTCTGTCTCTTAAGGCAAAGGTTCTTAAATTAGGTCTAGTTGACTGGGATAGACAACACACAAACTCATGATGCAGAATATCAAACTGATAAGACCAAGTCTTTACAATCTCTTTATCTCTGATGATACTCTGTGAAATGCAGAAACTTAATCTTTTCCCACATTCTCAACTGCTTATATTTCACGGCCAAGTTCCATCAGTTTGGTGACATATGAGAACAGTAATCACTGGAGAAAATGTAGGAGAAAAAAATGAGCCAAATCAACTGATTTTGTTTCGATAGTCTATTTAATTTACACAATGAATAAGCTTACATGTTCTTACTAAATGTAATTAAGTGGTACTTTGTAATTTCTTTTTTTTTTTTAAAAAAAAAAGAGAGGTCTTGTCTGTAGTAAAACACATTTTGTCCTTAGGAAAGAGGGGTAGAAATAAATGCTAAGGTAATAGTTTGGGATTCCCATTTTATTTTTGCAATAATGAATGTTTTGTCTTTGACAATGAATAGATTTCCTCAATAGTACAATCAAAATTCAATTTGAATAGTTTTGGTAGTGGCTTTTAAGGAAACAAAGTACATCAATAATATAGAACGTTTCCTTAAGGAAACACAGGTACTGCTATGTTTCCATTCCTTCTAGTCAAAAATCAATGTCACACTAGGCCATAGGAATAGCTGCTTGCAAGCTGTACTTAAAGCAGACCGAAACTCATCATTCCTTTAAATCTATTCTTCTAGCAAGAGTAATTTAATAACTTGACTTATTTAACTTTGCAATTTGATTCAGATATGTAATCTAACCATGGTTCAGAAAGCATTTTACACATAAGAAAAAAAAAGCTGTCTTCATTAGTGTTACAGATATTTACAACATAGCCAATTTTTAAAGGAAGGACAGAAACTGAGGTCAATTATTAGATACAGACTCACACCTGTTGTCTGTCAATGTTCCAAACTCCCTAGGTGTGAGATTTAGTCAAGGCAAATGAAAATGAAGAAGGACCAGCTGCAAAAAATGGTTTTGTTCTGATGCAGTAATTAAGATGAAAAACTGTACAATGTGTTGTATCTATGAGAATCCCATTATTTCATGTCAGAGACAGTTCCATTTTCTTTTAACAGATTTGTGTTGCTGTCAAGTCTGTTATAAAGGCTGTTACACATAGGTCTAGGCTATTGACCTAATTTATATTGGTAGTCTTTCCAATTACCTTTGCTAAATTTCTCTCTGAAGCATACTACCTAATGTCAGAAAAATTAAACATTATCATCCTCATTCCAACCCTCACACATAAGTCTCTGCCACACTGTGCTGTTTATCAGCATCACATTAGACATCAGATCCAGTCAGGTAATATGACTAAGCCTGAGGTGCTACAAATACTGAATGCTTTTAAAATGCACGCCCTGAAATACCTGTGGTACAATAATAATAAATTAGCACATCAAACACAGGTAAAGCCAATGGTGTCATGACCACATACTTACTCGAAACACCTTAATAATACCTTATGTTTTAATAAGTGAATTATACAAACACATAAAATAGTCTTATTTTTAAAAAACTATCAATTTGATATAATTTTAAATACTATCAACAAGATTGTATCCATCCAAAACACCTGTATAAGCACTCTAAGTCATTATGAGTGTGCCTTACTGAAAGTTAAAAGTAAATATTCACAAAGAGTCACTTGAAAAACGCATCATTTTACTGGTACATCAATGTTCACTGCAGCATTATTTACAATAGCAAAAAGGTGGAAACAACTCAAGTGTCCATCAACAGATGAAACCTATATATATATGCTATGGAAAAGTATTAAGTCATAAAGAAAAATTGGTTCTGATATACGCTAAGAAATGGATGACCCTTGAAAACATTATGCTGAGTGAAATAAGTCAGACACAAAAGGACAAATATTGTACGATCTTATTTATGTGAAATATGTAGACTATGTGAATGCATACAGATAAAGGTTTATTAGTGGTTACCAAGGGCTGGGAGGAGGGGAAAATGGGGAGTTATTGCTTAAGAGGTACTGGGTTTCTGTTTACAGTGATTTAAAACATTTTGAAATGGATAGTGATAATACTGGCACCGCATTGTTAATATAATTAATGTCACTGAATTGTACACTTAAAAATGGTTAAAATGCCCCAAAGAGAACTACTGGAACTAATGGAACATTTCAGCAAAGTATCAGGATACAAGATAAACATACAAAAATCAGTTGGATTCCTCTACGCCAACAGGAAATTACCAAATCAATACCATTTACAACAGGCCACAAGAAGATAAAACACTTAGGAATAAATCTAACCAGAGATGTAAAAGACCTATACAATGAAAACTACAAGACACTACTGCAAGAAACCAAAAGAGACCTGGGTAAGTGGAAAAACATGCCTTGTTCATGGATAGGTAGACTCAAAATTGTGAAAATGTCAATTCTACCCAAAACTAACTACAGATACAATGCAATCCCAATCCAAATTCCACCGGCATTTTTTATCAGCATGGAGACGAAATCACCAACTTCATATGGAAAGGGAAGAGGCCCCGAATAAGTAAATCATTACTCAAGAAGAAGAACAAAGTGGGAGGCCTCACACTACCTGATTTTAGAACCTATTATACTGCCACGGTAGTCGAAACATCCTGGTACTGGTACAACAACAGATACATAGACCAATGGAACAGAACTGAGAATCCAGACATAAACTTATCCACCTATGAGCAGCTGATATTTGACAAAGGCCCAAAGTCCATTAATTGGGGAAAGGACAGTCTCTTTAACAAATGGTGCTGGCATAACTGGATATCCA
>NW_004444032.1:4106831-4175182 GCF_000243295.1 Trichechus manatus latirostris | reverse complement strand
CAACGCTCAGAGCCCTAATACATGGCATAAACAGAATACAAACCATAAGTAACAATGCACAAACACGAGAAGAGGAAATAGATAACTGGGAACTCCTAAAAATCAAACACTTATGTTCATCAAAAGACTTTACAAAAAGAGTAAAAAGACAACCTACAGACTGGGAAAAAATTTTTGACTATGACAAATCCGATCAGTGTCTAATCTCTAAAACCTACAAGATACCGCAAAACTTCAACAACAAAAAGACAAACAACCCAATTAAAAAATGGGCAAAGGATATGAACAGGCATTTTGCCAAAGAAGACATTCAGGCGGCTAACAGACACATGAAGAAATGTTCACAATCATTAGCCATTAGAGAAATGCAGATCAAAACTACAATGAGATACCATCTCACCCCAAAAAGGCTAGCATTAATCCAAAAAACAAATAATAATAAATGTTGGAGAGGTTGTGAAGAGACAGAAACACATCTACACTGATGGTGGGAATGTAAAATGGTACAACCACTTTGGAAATTGATCTGGTACTTCCTTAAAAAGCTAGAAATAGAAGTACCATATGATCCAGCAATCCCACTCCTTAGAATATATCCTAGAGAAATAAGAGGCGTCACACAAATAGATATATGCACACTCATGTTCATTGCAGCACTGTTTACGATAGCAAAAAGATGGAAACAACCTAGGTGCCCATCAACACATGAACAGATAAACAAATTATGGTATATTCACACAATGGAATACTACACAACGATAAAGAACAACGATGAATCCGTGAAGCATCTTATAACATGGAGGAATCTGGAAGGTATTATGTTGAGTGAACTTAGTCCCAAAAGGACAAATATTGTATAAGACCACTAGTATAAGAACTCAAGGAAAGGTTTAAATACAGAAGACAGCATTCTTTGTTGGTTATGAGAGTGGGGAGGTAGAAGGGTATTCACTAACTAGAAAGTAGACAAGAATTATTTTAGGTGAAGGGAAGGACAGCACACACTACACGGGAGGTCAGCACAACTGGACTAAACCAAAGCTAAGAAGTTTCCTGAATACAACCAAATATGTCAAGGGTTGGAGTAGCAGGGGCGGGGGTCTGGGGACCATAGTGTCAGAGGACGTCTAGGTCATTTGCATAACAAAGGTTTTTAAGAAAATATTTTGCATCCCACTTTGGTGAATGGCGTCTGGGGTCTTAAAAGCTAGTGAGCAGCCATCTAAGATGCATCAATTGGTCCCAACCCATCTGGAGTAAAGGAGAATGAAGAATATCATAGACACAAGGAAAGTATTAGCCCAAGAGACAGAAAGTGTTACATAAACCAGAGACTTCAGCAGCCTGAGACCAGAAGAATTAGATGGTGCCCAGCTACCACAATGACCGCTGACAGGGAACACACAGAGAGTCCCTGATGGAGCAGGAGAAAAGTGGGGTACAGAACTCAAACTCTAGTAAAAAGACCAGACTTAATGGTTTGATTGAGACTGGAGGAACCCCGGAAGACATGGCCCCTGGACTCTCTGTTAGCCCCAAACTAAAACCATTCCCAAGGCCAACTCTTCAGACAAAGATTAGACTGGACCATAGTACATAAAATGATACTCGTGAAGAGTGTGCTTCTTAGCTCAAGTAGATACATGAGACTAAATGGGAAGCTCCTGTCCAGAAGCAAGATGAGAAGGCAGAGAGGGTTAGGGGCTGGTTGAACGGACACAGGAAATCAGGGGTGAAAAGGCGGAGTGTGCTGTCACAGTATAGACAGAGCAATTAGGGTCACATAACAATGTATGTACAAATTTTTATATGACAGACTAACTTGAATTGTAAACTTTCACTTAAACTACAGCAAAATAAATAAATAAATAAATCTCATGATCATCAAAAAAAAAAAAACAGTTTAAAGAATGAATGCCAATCTATCCTACTTGGCAACAACAAACCTATTATAAAATTACTCCTACCAATATAGTATAATTGACCACAGCAGCATGGTTTGAATCAAGGAGGCTCAATGCTACTTGTTATGGCTGGTAGCACAATGGTTAAATGATCAGCTGCTTTCAGTTGAAAGGTCAGCAGTTCGAACCTACCCAGTGGATCCGCAGGATAAAGACCTGGCAATCTGTTCCCATAAAGAAACCCTATTGGGCCAGTTCTACTCTGTCAAATGGAGTTGCTATGAGTCGAAAATTAACTCGATGGCACACAACAAAGACAGTTGCAGTTAAGTACGAAGAGCCAAATGTATACTGTGCCTTAACTTTTCTATTTATGTCACTGAAGACCCAGAATATGGTATTACTGCATTTAACCTGATAGGTTCTTCCCAGAAAACTTCAAGTTAGTGAGTCCACGGGTGAAGTGATCACCCAGAACAAGGTTGTCTTTACAGTCAAAGTATACCTTTGGCCACACAGGCACTTATACCACCAAAGAGAAAAATACTAGATTTCCTATCTCCTCAGATGAGAGATGTGCATAAGGGCTGTACCCTTACACCATACTTATTTAATTTGTATGCTGAGCAAATAATCTGAGAAACTGGACTATATGAAGAAGAACAAGGCATCAGGATTGGAGGAAGTCTCATTAACCACATGCGATATACAGATGACATAACCTTCCTTGCTGAAAGTGAAGACTTGAAGCACTTACTGATAAAAATCAAAGACTACAGCCTTCAGTATGAATTATACCTCAACAAAAAGAAAACAAAAATCCTCACAACTGGGCCAATAAGCAATACCATGATCAATGGAGAAAAGATTGAAGTTGGCAAGGATTTCATTTTACTTGGAGCCACAATCAACACCCATGAAAGTAGCAGTCAAGAAATCAAACATTTCGTATTGGGCAAACCTGCTGCAAAAGATCTCTTCAAAGTGTTGAAAGGCAACGATGTCACTCTGAAGACTAAAGTGCCCCTGACCCAAGCCATGGTGTTTTCAATCGCCTCATATACATGTGAAAGCCGGACAATAAATAAGGAAGACCAAAGAATTGATGCCTTTGAACTATGATGCTGATAAAGAATACTGAATATACCATGGACTACCAGAAGAATGAACAAATCTGTCTTGGAAGAAGTATAGCCAGAATGCTCCTCAGAAATGAGGATGGCAAGCCTTCATCTCACATAATTTGGACATGTTATCAGAAGGGTCCAGTCCCTGGAGAAGGACATCATGCTTGGTAAAGTAGAGAGAGGGTCAGTGAAAGAAAGGAGCATCCTCAACAAAATGGACTGACAAAGTGGCTGCAATGACGGGCTCCAGCATAGTAACACTTGAGAGGATGGTGCAGGACCAGGTAGTGTTTCGTTCTGTTGTACACAGGATCACTATGAGTCAGAACCAACTGGAAGGCACCTAACAGCAACAACAACAGATAATTTATGGAACTCGATAACTTGAAATAAAATGAAGTAAATACATTATATGGGAAAAAAACACACACAACATTTTTACAGTCAATAAAAACAGGTATTTGCAGGTATTGCAAAGATATTTGCAACCTGTAGCAAAAACACTGTTAAATTTTTTAAATGTCCTAACGTTATATGTAAAAAATATGATTCACCTGACCCAACCATGGAAAATGCCCTTAACCAACCTCCGAAATAGGTTTCTTTCTAGATGATGAAGAATTATTCACCTAGAGGGTTGTGTATCAGAGAACTGATTTTTTTTTTAAGTGGAGACTAAAATGAAAATAATTCAGAAAATAGAATATTCATTTCCCCATAAACTTCTGCTGAATACACTTTAGGGGAATAGAGACAGCAACAACTGAGCAGAACAAGGACAGGTGTATGTTGCTCAGTAATCATTCCGTTCAGCAATAAATCAGTCCCTTTTAGACTCTGATTTTAACGTACAGCTGAAGTATATCAACTAGGAGAGACTCCAATCTCTTCCAAGATTATTTTATGACAAAGCACTCCTAACTGAAGTCCAATTTGTTTGTGGAATTGCAGCCATTCCATTTCAACTAAACAATAAATGAATCTGCCTTTCATAGCTCCAACTCCAGAGCACAAAAGAGAACAAAAGAGAACCGTACCACAACAATACTTCATAATCCAAGGGCCCAGTTAAAGGAAGAGTGGGAAAAGCAGTTTCTGGAGTGGTGAAAAATTCAGTGGGCTACAAAGCACAATTAATTAACCTAAACTGCCTGTATACTTTTTGCATGAGCTGTACTTCACCTAGTGAGCCATTCATATCACACAAATGAGCTTTCTGGGGCTTTTGTACAATCCCTCTTCATTCTGAAGACCTCATGCATCAGTGAATTATTGGACATGATAGATGACCACTCTAAATATTTCATAACCAAAGCATTCAGCACAAATAGATCATGACTATTGAGTGTTGTTAGTTGCCGCCGAGTCGATTCCAACTGATGGCGACCCTATGCATTACAGAGTAGAGATATGCTCAATAGGGTTGTCTTGGCTATAATCTTAAGGGAACCAGAATGCCAGGCCTTTTTTTCGTGGCACTGCTGGGTGGGTTCAAACCGCCAACCTTTAGGCTAGCAGTTCAGCACAAACCATTTGGGCCACCCAGGGACCTGAATATTGATTAAAAGGAAGGAAATCTGGGGGGCTGAAAACAGAAACATCTTAGTGTTTTGTTTTGTTTTTAAAGGAAATAGAAATAGAAATAGAAAATATTCTTTAACTAATTAAGGTTTTATACTCCGGCATACTATTATTTTTCATAAAGACTCAAGTATTTAGAAACAATCTATTATTTGGAATTCTCTTACTGTATTCACTAAATAATTTGTTACAATTTTACTACTAAAAAATGTAACAAATCCTTTTTTGTGCGCTTTTCTTGTCACCCAAGTGTCTAAAGGTGAAAAATACCGTTACTAAAAGAACTGCCCTATTCTTTTTACCCCAAGTAAATAGCATTTGTCTTCAGAAGAAACAATGGGGATTTTTGAAAAGATGGCATGATGCTGCCTCCTGGTTCACTGGTCATTTGATCATTCCAGAAGTATTTACTATTCTGAATAAGAAATATTTATTATATGCCAAATTATGAATTATTTATTATGCTAAAATTATCCTCTATCACCAGTCATTCTCCATCCGAAACTCTTTACAGAATTAAAAACTGTAATATAACTGAACCACACTCACAAGAATGTACACTGTACTAGTAAATTCCGAAGTTGTTAAAAGTTGATATTCATGCATGAATTAATAATTCCAACAACAACAACAGATCTTAAAGTATTTCATTTATTGCACTGCAATCCTATGTGACAGGAAAGTTACAAGCTTTAGAGAAGTAAAAGTTTCAACTTCATACTTTATGCTTGCTGTTGTTTTAACTAAATACTTATAAATATTGTCTAAGGATGTAAAACTAGCCATCTGGGGAGACAGTAATATTTCTCTTGAAATCATATCTTACAACTAAAATGTTATAATACTCTGACGCCTTTTTCTGCATGAGTGTCATTCCCTAATATAAGAATTTATGTCAAAGCCTACCTAGTAACCTCTCTCCTAACAGAATATTCTTGTCATGGATTGAATTATGTCCCCCAAAAATGTCTGTCAACTTGGCTGGGTCATGATTCCCAGTATTGTATAATTGTGTACCATTTTGTAATCTGATGTGATTTCCTTATGTGCTGTAAATTCAATCACTTTATTATCTAAAAAGACGGATTAGCGGCAGTTATACTGATGAGTTATACAAGATTGGATAGTGTCTTAAGCCAATCTCTTTTGAGATATAAAAGAGAGAAGCGAGCAGAGACACGTGGGAACCTCATACCACTAAGGAAGCAGTGCTGGGAGCAGAGCACATCCTTTGGATCTGAGGTTCCTGCACTGAGATGCTCCCAGACCAAGCGAAGACTGATGCGTCACAAGGACCTTCCTCCAGAGCCAACAGAGAGAGAAAGCATTCCCCTGGGGCTGACGCCCTGAGTTTGGACTTGTAGCCTACTGGACTGTGAGAGAATAAACTTCTCTTTGTTAGAGCAATCCACTTGTGGTATTTCTGTTACAGCGGCCCTATATGACTAAGACAATTCTCATATCTGTGAAAACTGTGACATGAACAGAAAAGAAAAACAGAATTTGATTTAACCAAGGAAGAAGAAATCATTTCTCAGAATAGTACCAATCATCACTACTTACAAGAAGTAATTAAAGAGTATAAAGAAGGATGATCCTCTCTATTCTAAGCCAACATGCAGATTCTTTTTCATAGGAATGCATTGAAATGAAGCAATAGCTGGTGGTACATACAAAAGGTAGGCATCATCAACCAACAAATGGAAATAAATTTGAAGTGACTGAATGTGTGTGAGTGTGTGTGTGTGTGTGTGTGTGTGTGTACTCACACAAGTGCATGTTTATGGGTATGTTGGGGCTATTAGAAATATCCCAGTGAAAAAAATTCTGAATAGAATAGTATAAACTCAGGCTAGACAAATAGTTTCCACGAGATATAAATTATTATGGCAGATGAGAAAGCACCCTAAATATTGTCATAAGTATATTTTAAATAGCTGTCACATGATTTGAGAAGAGAAAGTCTAGTGGACATAGTCATTGGAAAAGGGAAAACAGACGGAATAATTTGGGATGGAAGGCAGAGAAAGAAAAGAATACCAGCCTGCAGTGAATAATATGTGACTTCAAAGCTACATTAGGCTTGAAGCCAACACAAAATTGGGTTTTTTGAACATTAAAATTAAAATTCTATTTTTAAGAATCTGTGAAGTATCTACTTCAGAGTAGTAACTTTGGCATAATATGCAGATAATTATTCATAGATATATTTTGATATTGCTTCAGATGTATGAACTTGTTTTTTTCAGTCTTGAGCATTAGAAAATGGTTTATTCTAATATATATTTTAAAACCTTAGAGTCTTGCTGGACACTACATTGATAAAGTTATTAGGCTCCGAAACTGATAATGTTATTACCTATGAGAAATAAAATTCAGTTCATAACTATATAAAATGCCTTTTTAAATTAATAATAAAATAATGAGAGTTATAAAATTTTACAGATTTTACTAATATTGCCTGGGCTTCCTCTAGTTGCTCCAAATATTTTTATTTTTATCATAAGTAGAAAATATGGTAAGAAAGAGAATATGGAAGATAAAAGACTCAGTGTAATCCAATAAGGTTTTATGTGATAAAGGTTTCACCTAATGGGGGAGGAAAAAAAGCCATTCCTCCACTAAAATTGAACATTTCCCAAACGTAAACTACTAAAGTTCAACACTATGAGAAAATGATGACATGCCATGTAAGTGAAACCAAAAACCTTAATAACCATTTACCTAGTGAATGGTCTGGGTACAGTGCTAGGTGTGGAGTGCAGCAAAAGGTGCTTGCTAGGTCTCCAGGAGCTCACAGTCAGGTGGGGTGGGCCTGCCTCAGAACAGTCAGCCTTAGAGAAGGCTGAGCAGGAAACAGGAGGACTGATAAGCCAGATAGACAAGGGTGGGAAAGCACTCCAGCAAGAGGCAACAGAAGGTGCAAAGGATCAGAGGTGAGAGGAAGCAGGAGGAGATTCTGTTTAGCCCTAGGGACTGGCAGACAATAAGCTCTCAAAAGAAAGGCCTGGCTGGGCCAAGGTCATCAAAATCAACAGCAAAGATCTGAGGAGGGAATCACTGGAAGAGTTTTTTAATCAGGGGAGTCTAAACTGTGAGTTTTAAAAAGTTCATATGAAGTAATTGGAGTCAGTCTGTTACCAAAAAAAAAAAAATCACAAAATTTGTATCAATGTTTATAAAGGCTCTCAAAACCTGCTACATTTAAGCTTTACCCAAAGTCCGAGAATTATTTAGGCCAAGGTTCACAAAGTCAAATGCTTACAAAAACCAGACAATAATGTAAATAAGTGAAGGTCCAATGGGGCCATTAGGAAACTAAGGAGGGCCTTGATAACTCAGCCCCAGAAAGCCACTCTTAGCAAAGGTGTGAGTGCAGTGTTGCCTGATCTAATATTTAAAGAAAACCAGAACTCAAAACTCTTAGGTGAAATGTATTGATTTTTAAATAACAGCAACTAAATCAATGTTTTTCAAAACACTGATGTGCCTAACAAAATGTTTGCGGAAAATGTCTGACTCTACGCAAACAGATTGCAAGGCCATTTAAAACCAATTCACTAAGACAGAATTCATGCATCAAGTTACCTCTGATTTGAGGTAAGCATTTTTTCCCAAACACCCTGATTGAAAGAGATTTCTAACTGATAAAGGCTTTAAAAACTTTGCTTTGGTGGCTATGAATGGTGGGGAGAAGCAAGTTAATTAGTTTTCATTTGAGGTGAAGTCTGTTTTATTTTTGTTTTTTTCTTATCTCAAGTAACATGGATGACGTTCGGGAATGATCCTAAAAGTCTTCGTATATATGCACATCTTAAATGTATATATGGAAAGCTTAAATGTAGCAGGTTTTGAGTGCTTTAATAAACATTGATACATATTTTGTGACTTTTTTTTTGGTGACAGACTGACCCCAATTAGTCCATATGATCTTTTTAAAATTCACAGTTTAGACTCATTTGAGGAAGTATGTTTTATTTTTGTTTTTTGTTTATCTCAAGTAACAGGGATGATCCTTGGCATTCTGGAATGATCCTAAAAGTCTTTGTATATATGCAAATCTGAAAGGCAAAGGTTTACAAATATGGGCCATAACAGAACATTTTTGTTTGCACTCATCAATCCCTGATTTGGTAAGCAGAAATAAACACAAGAACGCTATTTCATGGATGAAAAACTCCTCTGAAATAGGGCATTTCGATATGTAGTATTGTATAAAAGTACTGTTTTTAATTCTCATAGGATTGTATAAAAGTACTGTCTTTAATTCCCATAAACTAGACCTAATGTCTAGTTTATTGGATAACTGATGGACCCAATGTACTAACAGTTTATAGACAAAATTTTAAAAAGATATCAAGTCACATACAAATGCTTATCTTATCCATATATATTGCTTCTGAAAAAAACTTCAATTCTTTCTCAATTCTAAATTTTACATAGCAAACATATAGGTAGCTCTAAAATGTAATTCAATTAACATGATGAGGAAACTTTTTAAAATATCCATGATCCCATGCCTAGATATAACCATCTTTACATTTTTAATTTATATTCCAAACTAATACATCAATTAGTTCTGGAACAATGAAACTGCCAGTTCTACGTCAATTCCACCTTACCATAGGCCCTACTATTAAAATCATCACCCGTATCTTTTTTTTAGTATTACTTCCCACACTGACCAATATGAGTACCAAATCTGAGAGACTAATTTCCTTTACAAAAAGCAATGCAAATATTATAATCAAAGAAAACTAGTAAACTTCACAAATACAATGCCATCTTTTCTGTGAGCCTAAAATGCATTCTCAAAGATATCAAAAAGTCAATACTGACAGACCCAAATTTTAAATACAATGTTTGAAAACTTCAGAGTACAAAATTAGTGGCACAAAGGAGTGGCAAGAGAAGTAGGGAGAAAAAGGACGATGGTGATCCTTCATTTTACAAAGAAATTCTCCACTTTAAATGATTCATTATAGAATTTATAACTATAATAATAATAATAGTTTATAACTGATGAAGACTTTCACATATACGTCATTTTACCCTAACAAAAGCTTGTGAATTATGGATTTCAAACAAAAGTTTACAAATGAGGAAAAGGAGGCCCAGGAAAGGTAAAGGATCTGCCCAGTAACTAAAAGGTAAAAATAGCAAAGTCAGAGATACGGGAGCCACAACTTGAGTCAGAGTCTACTAATTCCAAATCTCATACTTCGGCTTAAAATCAGCTGCTATGGAGTCAGTTACAACTCGTGGTGACCCCATGCATATAAGAGTAGAGCTGTATTCCACAGAGTTTACAGTGGATGATTTTTCAAAAGTAGATCACCAGGTCTTTCTTCCAAGGCACCTCTAAGTGGACTCGGACCTCCAACTATTTGATTAGCGGCCAAGCGTATTAACTATTTGCATCACCCAGGGACTCCTATGATTAACACAGAGCATTTGTGGAACACTCATAGTGCAGAGAGTATCCTATAATAATTGTTGCCCACACCAAAAGCACTGCTTAAAACATTCTAGTTCTTTTTCAAGGAAAGGTTATCTATCTGTACTCTGCTTCTAACCAAAGAACAACTCCCACATACTAGCAGTAAAATCTGTATTCTATTGTTCAAAGCCACAATTACCAAAGAATGTTTCTGGAAATAATAAATGCTTTTAATTTTTTGCTACTTTTCAGAGACATTCAATAAGCTATAACATTCTGAAGCCTCCTCTTTTAAAAGAATAAACTATGAAAAATTCTCTCTCCTGAGTGAAATTTAAGCACAGAGATTTATATAATACATTGCATGTTGTTTCTTTGGGAAGTGAGATAATTTTCATTTAAAACAAAAGTTAGTTGCTTAATTTAGATAATATTCTAGCAAGCTTATTTAAAAATTAAAAAAAAAACCTGTGCTTTTTCTTTGTTGTAAACTACCATGCTAATTAAGTTTTTCAATAAAAAAAATTTATTTACCAAAAGCACAGA
The DNA here is from genome assembly GCF_000243295.1 of Trichechus manatus latirostris. Taxonomy (NCBI): domain Eukaryota; kingdom Metazoa; phylum Chordata; class Mammalia; order Sirenia; family Trichechidae; genus Trichechus; species Trichechus manatus. The sequence continues at coordinate 4,164,584 of NW_004444032.1, read as the reverse complement.
GCTTACAAAATGGCATACATAAATTTAAAACTTTGTTTTGCTTTTAAACCAAACAGATTAAAGGTTTCTTATCTGCAACTAACGCATATATTAAATTTTGAATTTAAAAGACAATTTTTAAATCTAATATTCAATATTTTTTACAAAGACCACTTTCATAACTGTGCAGAATTCAGATGTCGAAAAGACACACAGTCACATTCCTAGCACGAAGGTGGTTAAAAGTGTGACTGTAGGGACATATTGTGGTTCGCTATATTAGATAGTACACATTATTTTCTTCTCCTAATTCAGTTTGGAAACCAGCTCCAAATTTTAGACCATATCAAAGAAACATCCCACTGAAACCGGATTGATACAGTAAATAATACTCCAGATTTACAAATAAGCTGTTTCATTTTGTAAAGATACTTGCAGCTTTTCTTTCTCAAAGTGGCTCATCAATAATTCAACCTTCTTCCCTCAATCGTCACATTAAAGACAAGAAGCAGTTTTAGGTACTTAACTAAAAACTACCTGAATAGATTGTCAACTCTGGAGAGCTTTCTCAAAATGAGATGACTCTATTATTTTTATATTTAATCATCTTAAACTACTGCAGTGCAATGGATCACTTTTGAGTAGTATTTTTCACCACGGTCTTCTAACTTCCACTCAAGTGATTGGGCAGGACTGTGCAGATATGGTAATTGAACCCACCAAAGGGACTGGTCGGTTTCGCTACCCTGCTGGGCTTAAGGTGAGCCATCCAGAGGTGGGAAAGAGAGACTCCTACTACCACCAAGGAAGAACAGCCAGGAGCCAGCACGTCCTTTGGACCTGGGATCCCTGCACTGAGAATCTCCTAGAACCAGAAGAGAGAGAGAGAGCTAGAGAAGTGGTGGCAGAGACCCAGCAGCAGGAGGTGGCGTGGTGGGCTTCTAGCCCACAGAGAAAGCTGAGTGCTTCTGGGCAGAGGCCGAAGGCCAAGGAGAGGCATCCCTGTAAGCACGGCTGGGAAGAGCTGTGCTGATGAAAGAACTGTATACTGAGTGTCCCTGAGCCTGAATTGTAACTGTTACTTCTCTAATAATAATCGTGGGTATTGTCTGTGAGTTCTGTGTGGCCATTGCAATTATCAAACCCAGCAGAGAAGCAGAGGGAGCTGTGGTAGGGACAGTTGGTGTGAGAATTGGTAAAGATGGCAGAGAGGAGGCACGTCTGATCTCCGCCTCATAGGAATCATCTTTGGCCTGTCAATTTTGATTCTCCTTCTCCCTGGTGAAGTTAGAGGAGATCAGACTCTACTCTTACACTGTTTTTTTTTTTTAACAACTAACTACATTTTACAAAGGTAGATTAGACTTACAGCATTATATTCCAGACAAATACTAAAATATGAGATTCTCCTTCAAGGTGTTTATTAGATAATGCTCTTAATATAATCCAACCAGAAAGAAACAAACAAACAAACAAAAAAAAGATTCTCAGATTCTCTAAGGAAAAAAATACAACAAAGACTAAATTTGGTTGGCAATGTGTTTCACATGGAACTCATAAGAATTCCTACTGAAAGCCGTCATTTCTCTTATAAAAAAGAAAAATATGAAATAGTCAATGTTATCTATTAATAGAGTTGGTTATTCATTTATTTTGTTTTAACTGAAAATTAGTTCAAAAGCCTATCATTCCATAGGGCAGAGTGATTCAGGTCACCGGTTACTAAATTAAATATTTTCTGCTTTCGCTTCATTTCATTAAACATGTGACTGCAAGTTTAAATAGCCCAGTGATTTCATTTGCACAGCCACCCATTTTGTTACTGTTTACAGCAACCTAATTTGGCACATAATAATTCAAGTAGCATCAGTTTGAAATTACACTGAAGTATTAATTTTTAATATAATTGCATTCTTTCGTGCAACAAAAGCTAGTTCATTGGGGATTTTACTCAAGTGATTCTTCAGTTATTATACAAGGCAAATTCTTCTATGACTTTACACCTCTCTTTGCCCCACTGATTCATTTCTCTATAAATTAAAAACATTATGAGCTTATTTAAATTAGGTTATTTGCTTAAACAACACAATGAAGGATTATACTAGGTACAAAATACATCATCTATACATCTTTAAAGCACCTATACCAAAGGACATTTGATTAAAACATTGAAGAAGGCATGGATTCTTGGCACAATGATGTGTAATTACTAAACTCATCCCCTCAACTTAGTATGACTGCTAATAAAGAAAATTTGGAACATCAATAAAATAATAACTAAGAGTTGTTTGTTTCTATCACAAATTTGAATGATGCAGACACTGGAGAAATAAATTATAGATCAGTTACTGTGGGGTGATCACAAAGAAGTGCTATTTTAATGCTTGAGAATAAGAAAGATGAACTGATTGAAAACAAGAAGGCCAAGGGTAAATATAAAAAATGTGCACAAAACAGAGGGAAGGCCTTTAATCAATCACTAGTTATCTTCCATTTTGTTCACATCTTCTATATACTGGTTCATATTTATAATAGTCCCATTTAAAATACTGGCTTTAGAAGGAAAAGAAAATGCCTTATAAGCCACTGTAAGGCCTTCGACTTTTATTCTGAGGAAAATGGAAAGTCATTGAAGGTTTGGGGTGAAAACTGACATCACTGTGACTGATATTTTGAGAAAAGACTATAAGGGCCAAGGGCAGAAGCAGGGAGACCAGTTAGAAGGCTGTTATAACAATGCAGGTGAAAGATGATGGTGGCTTGGAGAGGTAGAGGTAGTGAAAAGTAACTGCATTCTGGATAGATTTTGAAGCAAGAACCAAATGGATTTGCTGACAGGTTAAATGTGGAGTATGGGAAATAGAGAAGAGTCAAAGATAACCCCAAGTTTTTAGGCCTGAATACCTGTAAGGATAAAATAGAGAAATGGGGAAGATGATAGGAAAGCAGATTTGATAGCAATGATCAGGAGTTCTGCTTTGAATACATTAGGTTTCAAATCTAATTAGGCATCCAAATGGAGATGACAAATAGACAACTGGATATATGAGTCTGGAGTTCAGGTGAGAAGCCTGGGATAGAGGTATAAAATTGGGAGTAATCAGCATAGAGGTGGTTAAAACAAGGAGGCTGGATGACCACCAAGAGAGTTAGCACTGGTAGAGAACAGGTCCAAGAACTGACCACTAAGGCACTCTAGCAACTGGAGATCTGAAAGAGGAAGAGAAACAAACAAAAGAGCCTTTGAAGGAAGGACTAGCAAAATAGGAGGAAAACCAAGAGAGCAAGTCTTCATTGGAAGCAATGTGAAGAACATACTTCAAGGAAGAGGGAGTGATCACTTGTGTCATCTTGACTGACAGTCAAGAAAAAGGAGAATAAAAATTTGTTCATTGGATTTAGAAACATATAGGTCACAGGTGAACTTAATAAGAAGATATGTGATATTTAAAATGTAGAACACACAGATCATAGATAATAATGGTTCTTAAGGTTCTGGATAGGGTGACTGGGTGGGTGCTAGCATATTCACAAGCATAGTAAATACAGTCTTGATTCTTCAGGCTCAGCTTCAAAGTGTAAAAAAAAAAAATTCCCAGTTACATGTCTAACTAATACAGTATTAACACTGTATGTGAAATATCAACACATTAACACAGAAAACCTAAAAAAAAAATAAAAAAAAAAAAACCCATAGTCTCAAAGCACAAAAATTCATTGTGTATTTTACCTCTTCTGAAAATGAGATCTTGTCAATCACTTGAATAAGGGCACTGGGTTCATCTACCATTAAAATTAAATTAAAAGGCTCTTCTCTCTAAGAGAACAGATCCATATTTGGGTCAACAAGCTTGCTCAATATTCTAATTCTTTGGATAGGAAAGATACTTCCAAATCATTTTTGCCAGAAACAACAGATGGGAATTTTGTTTGCTTGTCTTGTGTTGTTTTATATGGACCCTCGTGGCAAATGCACTTCTGGAAAACTTGCCCAGCAGAAACTCTCCTCTGAGTGGAAATTTTTTTAGGCTGCTGCCCAACAGAAATCCAACCTATGGATAGGAAATTCAGGGCTGGATACTAACAACAACAAAAACCCACTGCTGTCGAGTCAATTCCAACTCATAGAGACTGTTCAGGACAGAGTAGAACTGCCCCATAGGGCTTCCAAAGCTGTAATCTTTACAGAAACAGACTGCCACATCTTTCTCCCATGGAGTGGCTGGTGGGTTCAAACCACTGACCTTTGGGTTAGCAGCTGAGTGCTTTAACCACTGCGCTACCAGGGCGCCTATCGGATGCATACCAATACTAGCCATAAATCACTTATGAACCAGAAACCCAAACAGATCGACCAGAAGCAGACTGACTAATCACAGGGAAGAAGAGATGGTGAGGAGGGCACCCAGGGCAAATTCATGAGGTCAACTGGAAGGCTGCCCTGCCATCCTAACGCCAGGGACACTGGGTATGGAAGCATCTGTCCACTTCTTGACTCTGTTCACTATGAAAGCAGCAACCGCTAGATCTTGGTAAAGGGGGATCAGGGCTGCAAACAGGACTAAATCTCCTAGAGGCATGTCCTTGGTACCCACAGCTCTGCAGCATGGAGAAGGGCAGGAGCCTATGGGCAGGACACTGATATCCTGAATTGACCCTATTAGTTCCCATCCTTTGTTACCTAAGTCTTCAATACAAGTAAGTAAAAGAGTTAATTGTTTAAAGTAAGTTTGTTTACAGATCACTAGAAACAATTATCAACTTGATGAGCTTCAGAGAGCTGTGGGATAATTTAGTACCAATCTAAAGAGATAGACAACATTTCTAAAATGTTGCTTATTTTAGCAGAAAACAGTTTAAGGCAGATTCATTTCCACATGGCTCAAGTGACAGCCAGCTTCCCACATAAATACACGTGAGTACATTCTCTCTCCAACTGTCCCTGAGCATAAAATAGACTATATTACTGAAAGCTTTTTCCTATTTGAAATATATTTTATTAAATATTTTTGCCCTACACCTTGGCTTCATTTTCACGGCAGTATATGGGACCTAAACTGAAAACACAACTTTTTGTTGAGACTTCTGATTTTCCATGGAATCTCAACAGTATCATTTGATTCAATCCAACAAACACTATAGGGCAGCTACAATGTGCCAAGAGCTGTGCTAATAAAAAGGTGATTAAGAGGCAATCTTATCTTCAAGGAGCTAACTGGATGGGAGGTGGGGCAGGGAGAAGGGACAGGAAAATACTTCATAGAGCAGACATCATTTGTGATGAACTATGAAGGATGGCTTGGGTTTCACCTGGCAGAAGAGCATTCCTAAAAGAGGAAGGCACTGAGTTTCCACAGGAGGATACGTGGAGAGTAACAGGTGAAGAGACCGAAATCACAAGGGCCTGAATGTTCTAGGAGAAAGACTGTAGGTTTCTGAGGAGGGGAGTCATATGATCAGGGTTTGACTTCCTGAAAATCAGGCTGGACACAGGGTGCCCTAGAATATAACAGAGGGAGAAGGGAAGGAGAAAAGGGAGGGAGAGGGAAAAAGGAAGTTAGATACAGATTTTTTTTAGGCTGACCAGAGGGTACAGCCTACATGACTAGGTAAACAATTCATTCAGTGATGCTTCCCTGACCACCCTATTAAAATTGTAATTCCCCACTAACGCACACACCTTATGATTCTTTTCCATTTTATTTTTCTTGATAGCACTTACCACTACCTAACATATCATATAGCCTACTTATTTATTTAGTTTATTGTCTGTCTTCCTAAGGTTCATGAGGGCAGGGATTTCTGTTTTGTTCACCGCTATGTTCCCTACCACTGCAGGTACTTACTAAATATCCACTGAATGAATGAATGAGTGAGAGAGTGAGTGAGTGAATCAATGAATAAAAAAGTTCCCAATTCTATATACTACTCTCCAGGAATAGTATTATCATCCACAAAGGTGTTGGTTGGGTTATTAAAAAATGATTCCAAGATAGGACACAAATTGAAATGAAAGCCAATGGTGTCATTAACAGAAACCACGGAGTCAAGGTTTTATTTTCTGAATCATGAGGGTCAGGAGACCTGGATTCTATCTCCAGTTCTGGCACTAATGACATCTGTCAGTTTAAACAAACATTTTTCTTCCATAAACTGCATTTCCCTCATCTGTAAAGCCAGACCTCAATTGAACTTACAAGTGTTTCAGGTGGGCCATACATGCCCACTGTAGGATTAGAAAAGTTGCCAATTTAATTCCCAAGGAAACAGAATCTTACTGCTAGACCTAAAAAATGGCGTCTTGGCTGCTAAAACAAAGGTTGGTGGTTTGAACCCACTCAGTGGCTCCGCATGAGAAAGACCTGACAATCTGCTCCTGTAAAGACTACCTACTACCCTGGAGTTGATTCCAACTCACAGGGACTCTGTAGGACAGAGCAGAACTGCCCCATAGGGTTTCCAAGGCTGTAAATCTTTACAGAAACAGAATGCCTCATCTTTCTCCCATGGAGCGGCTGAACCACTGACTTTTTGGTTAGCAGTTGAGCACTTTAACTACTGTGCTACCAGGGCTCCTACTGTAAAGATTACAGCCTAGAAAACCCTATACCTAAACCAAAAAACCAAACCCATTGCTGACAAGTCGATTCCAACTCATTGTGACCTTGAAGGACAGAGTAGAACTGTGAAATAGGGTTTCCAAGGAGCAGCTGGTGGGTTCGAACTACTGACCTTTTGGTTAGCAGCCCAGCTCTTAACCAATGCTCTGGAAAACCTTATAGGGCAGTTCTGTTCTGTCATATGAGGTCGCTATCAGTCAAAAATACACTCCACAGCATCTAACAACAACTGCCCTTTATACATGTGGTTACAATCACTTACACAGAAAGAACTTAAACTGCTATAGACATATTTTCATTTAAAGGAATGTTTACAAAAGCGGCTCTCCTAGTTCTGGAATCACACTCAGCACAAACAAGGCCACAGCCTCATCCAGAAGGAGAAATCAGAATCAGAGCCCTGGTGTCCGTGATCAATCTCTCTGTCCTAGCTTTCCAATGGTCCAGAAAGCTTGTTTTCCAAAAGACCATCCCAGGCTGATTTAATACCCTATAATCTGAGTGGAAGGAGTCCTCCAAGATTCTTTTTAGTGCTAACATGATATATTTCTACAAACTTTTACAGACCCTTACCTAGTTGTGGAGCTGATAACCTTGTTTCCATTCAAATACAAATTCGCTATCGGAATATGTATGGTTCCACCAGACAGACATTGTTTTAAGCATTGAAAAGAAACACAAGTAATTCTGAATTAGGGGAACTTGAACTAGTTTGAATGAGTAATAAAAATAATTGTAAAGTCCTTTGAAAATATAAAGTTAGTGAGATACAGTCAATGCATTATTTAAACATACCCTATTTTGTTATTATTCAACATTTGTATCACAGTTGTTAGCATTATGGCCCGTGTGCTGTAAGGGTGGTAGGGGAAGCAGGCCATCTGTTTTATTGCTAGGAGCACTGGTCTCCAGAGGTCACTTACCATGATTATAAACATGGCCTCAAAGGAAACAGGGACTCTGTGCCTTTAAGAGGCCAGAAGCTCAGATGTTATTCTTCCAATTCTCTCACTGATTTATTGGGCAACTTCTTAGCTGGAGATTCTTAACCTTGAGTAGTCTCTTTAACCCAATCTTTAGCAGACTTGATAAGGACAAGACATGTTTCTCTAATATTCAGGTTATATTACATTTTTTTTCTATAAACTATTCTCTAGGAATAATACTACTTATCATCCACAAAGGTGTTGGCTGGGTTAATTAAAATATGATTCCAAAATAGGGCACAAATTGAAATGCTAAATAATGATGATCACTGATTCATGTCTGTGAGTTCATGAGGCATTATATAAAAATAGCCTCAGTTCATTCTTTATACCATTACAGAGTATCTTCTTCACAGAGGAATAAGTAAATGCTGATCCATTCATGCCTAGATATTTTTCATATTTAAATATAATAATTCAGGGAATACTTCTAATTGTCACTAATTACTAAGAAAACTCCAGCCTTACTAAAAAGCAGAAGAAGTAGCCATCTACAAAGTTTGCTTTAGAATTAGATGGTCTCTGTCCCGAATTTTCTCACTGATCAAACACCCCACCATGATGTTTTAATTTTTACCATTAGAGATTTATTCCTATGTGTTACACATTACTCCCCACAGACATTCTCTTTTAAAAAGCTGATATCCCTGGAAGATGTAGGATATTAGGATGCAATCAATCACTAACACTTCAGTGTGAACCCCCCCAGGCAGAAGAACTCAAAGACTTAGAACCCAAAGAGTTAGAAAAGGGAGGTAACACATGTCAAAGACAAACTTCACCTATTTCACAGTTTTGCCCAGGGCAGGCTTCCAGTAATAGGTTTTAGCTTTGTGGTGGTAGCAATGGGAAAAAGACAATGGCAAAAAAGGTAAACTCACTGGTTTCAAAAACTCAACCCCGACCAAAAAAAAAAAAAAAAAAACCCAGAAAATGAAAACTGTACCCTTAGGGTAGAGATATGAGCAAAACTTCACATTTCTATACAAATTACTATCTTTGCTGATCCTTGGTAACTTGAAGGCATCTGCAAATCTTGGCCTTTCTTCATTGCTTCCAAAGTAGGCAGAGCAAGGCCCAGTGATCACATAGGGCCCAAAAGCTAGGATCACACAAGGGGAGAAGAACCCTGGCTCAGAGCACAGCCTCCAGGACTACCTTACCTCTACCTACAAAGCTGCCAGTGGCTGGGATCACAACCCCAGTCACAATTTGATTACCTGGCAGGGTAGAGGTTGTGGAAATAACAAAGGCTTCAATGGAAAAATTTAATATCATAAGCAATATCTGCCCATTTAAGAAACACTTTTATCTGATTCATTTTCTTGTCACAATAAATAGCAATATATTTCAAGTTTGTGTATTATTTTATTGTTTCATCATGCTCAAAAAACTACATAAATAAGCACTAAGCAATGTAGTCTATCTAGCAAAAAATATCATTCACTAGAGAAGCTGAACAAAAGGCAAGATTTTTAAGCCAAATCAAGTAACTATCTTCTTGAAAAGCATGCAAATATTCAAATTATCATAAAATTAAATAGCAAACGCAAAAACTGTATGTACTTGATATATATTATGGCTTTTCTCTTCAGAGAGTGTCACTTTTTTCATCTTATAGCTTAAGAATAGAGACATATTTACTTTAAATGACTGTAAATAATTATTGTATTATACAATGAACACTGTGCTTTCTTCTCTATGTATAGAATGCTAAACACAAATTTTAATTCATGACAGTGTGTAGTACAGTTTTAAAAGACAACCAATAACCAATGTTCACATCATGAAAGAATATGGAACTATATCACCAAAATGTGGAATTATGTGTTTAGATCCAGCTAAGCCCCACTACTCCCATCTGAAAGAAGACTTATGGATGTGAACACACTGCATAGAAATGCTTTCCTAAAGTGTATAATCAACATCACTTAGAAATTTACCTGGTGCTGTACCATCCATGGCTCCTGCACCTTCTCTCAGGGGATGCACATTCATCCTTCTCTCTCTAACCTCACCATCTGGGGCTGGATCCCACTTATTCCCCCTTCCTAGGGACCTTCTTCCATCAGTGTTTCCTTCCCTCTCCAGCATCTCTCATCACTCCCTCCCTCTCTGTTGTACTTTTACCTAAGCACATAAATAAGTTCAAGCCTTCTACAATTTAAAAATTCTTCTCTCACATGTTCCCATTTTCTACCAACCTCTGTCCCTTTTTTCCTTTACTGCTCAGCTTCAGCTGCCATCAGTCTCACACCAGCCTGCCCCCAAAAACCTTCTCAGAACGGCTGTAATCAAAGTGATCAGTGACACTCTGATCAAACCCAATAGATAGTTTTCATCCTTATGCAGTCTCTCTCTAACATTTGATGGAGCTGGTCACTTGTTCCTATTTGAAACTCTTCCCCGCCCCCAGTGTTTCTCTGTGATTTTTCCTAGGTCTTTTCCCAATTCCATACTCCTTACAAGGATCAAAACATTTTTTTTGAAAAATCAAACCTGTTTTGAAAAAGAAATACTCAAAGATAGATAACTTCTCTCTTGAAGTCCAAATCTGGGAGTCATGCATGTCTCTCTCAGGCTTGTCCTTTCCAATATACTAAGCAAATATTGTGCAGCCTAAATAATCTTTCTAAACTGCAAAATTATTTAAAAATCTAATATAACAACCCAAAGTCTTCAAGATAAAGGTCAGATATTTTAGTTTTACACAGGAGGGTGTATGAAATCAGGTATATACCAATTTCTCTAGCATCAATGCAGGTGCTACTCCTTAAGCACCCAATACTCTGATCACATTATCTTGGACAACCTGCCCTTCCCAGAATGTGCTATGTTCTTTAATACCTCTAGACATTTACCATTTGCGCATACTGTGTTCTGTATCTAGAACACCTCTCTCCACATTGGCTAACTCCTCTGTTCCTCAGGATTTAGCTCAAACATCACTCTTCAGTATCTGCATATTATTAAGCTGTGCAACCCCTACTGCACTCTGTGTGTGCGTGTATGTGCACGCGCGCACGCCTTCTGCACTGACCTGAAACTTTGCTTTTCCTAGTGCCTATTATGAACCTGCCCAATAAATGGGGACAGGAGGAAGTTAGCTTACTTATCATAAAAAAAAAAAAAAAAACTACTTCATTCAAAGAAAATGTGTCAAGTGAATGCACTATTGCATAGACTCCATTACTTGAAAGTTATCATAACCTGTCTCCCATTATGATAAATAAACTCCAGCATTGCCTTAAAGAAACTTCTTCAACTGATCTGATTTTCATTTTTTCATAATGTTCAGTATTATTCTTGAACATAGTGACAGAATGCAATCCCGGGACCGAGGAGTCTAAATGCATTACATTTGTCATGAGTGTTGTATTTAGCAACTTGAATTCTTTTTATGCAGATGCAGTCCATCCATTATCTCATATATTTATCAGAGTTCATTATAAAAGAAAAAAAAATTTTTTCTTTTAAAAAATATGAAGGACAAGAGAAGAATCCTTATGCTATTATGTGAGCAAATTAACTGTCAACTTCAGAAGGCTTACCAAATGATGTCCTACTCTTTGGAAAGTAGTTTCCAAGGTAAACAGTTTAACTGAAGTTAACTTCCACATAATACTTATATTTCAATAATTTATAGACTATACATGTGATTTGAAAAAACCTTCATCTAACGACATCACAAGTATTTATCTGATTATTTTCTTACTCATAGCATTTTTCTTCAGTTCTCTAGACAGATATAACAACTGACTTTCACTTATGCATACTACAATGGCATCTCTAAAAAGGGTGCTTACCTTACATGAACATTTTGAATGCAAAGTACAGTCTCAGGACCCCATAAGTCCAGCTAAGATATGCCCCACTGGCATGCTCAGCTGATAGAATGGCCAAAGATAGAATAACAAAGTTCATCACAAACCAAGACTACTTTTGGAGGAAAACAACACAAACATACTTACGTCCTACGCTCTTTTTTTTTTTCCCCTCACTCTTTTACTGCCTTGTCCAGTGGCTCTCAAGCTTTAGTGTACATCAGAATCACACAGAAGGCTTATTAAAACACAGATTGTTGCTGATATAGTAGGTTGGGGCCTGAGAGTAGTTCCTAGGTGATGCTGATGTTGCTGGGCCAGGGCCACACTTTGAAAGCCATTGGCCTAGGTAATTGCATCCACACAGAGGTCTGCCAGTACCTTCCACATGAAAATGACTCAGATCTCTATCTCCATATCAGAGCCCCCTACTCAATTGCCTACTTTAGTGTCTTAAGGGTCCTGAATGCAAAATGTCCTAAGCTAAACTTGTACCTGAAACCTATCCCCTCTCAGAAAAATGGCATCTTATCTAGCACATTGCTCAAGAACAAAGCTTAGAAGTAGGTCTTAACTACTTTCTGCCTCTGGCCACATCTAATCAATTGACCAAAAACTACTCTACACCTGTACATCTTTCCAGTCAATACACTTCACTGCCACTACTACCATGATCTAAGCCAACAGCATCCCATGTTTGGACCATGACAGTAGCCTCCTAATCAGAACTCCATTGCTACTTTTGCCCCCTTTCCCATCTATTTTCCTCAGTGCAGATACAGCAATCATTTTAAAAGAGAAACATGGTGATCTTAAAACTTGCCGGTGATATCGTACACCTTTGAGAACAAAATTTAAAATCCTTAATGTGTCTTCCCATAGAAATGCTCTTTAGAAGCGAGGATGGCGAGACTTCATCTTGCTTACTTTGGATGCATCATCAGGGAATAGCAATTGCTAGTAAAGGACATTATGTTTGGTTAAGTAGAGGGGCAATGATAACCAGAGAGACCTTCCATGAAATGGATTGACACAGTGGCTGCAACTATGGGCTCAAATATACCAAAGTCTGTGAGGATGGCACATAAGATCACCATGTGTTGGAGCTTACTTGAAGGCAACTAATAACAACAACATCTTTTCAGGCTTATCTTGTGTAAACTCTCCCAACTGGCCATGCTAGCCTTCCACCACACCTTGCTTTATCTCACCTAGGGCTTTTATTTATGCTAGTGCCCCTATATATCTTCCACTTTGCTTTTTCTAGCAAACTCTTCATCCCTTGGATATAAGCGCGACTGTCATGTCTAATGGAAAGCTTCTCTGATTCTCCAGGATAAGTTAAGTCACTATTACGTTTTCACAAAGAAGACCTAGTGGTGCACCAGTTAAGTGCTCAGCTGCACACCAAAAGGTTGGCCGTTTGAAACCACCCAGTGTCTCTGCGGGAGAAAGACTTGGCAATCTACTTCTGTAAAGATTACAGCCAAGAAAACCCTGTGGGGAAGTTCTACTCTGTCGTATGGGGTTGCTATGAGTTGAATCTACTTGATAGCATCCAACAACATATTTTCACAAAGCACCTTACAATGCCCCTTTATTATAATTAATCACATTTAGAATCACTTGTTCATTGTATACCTACCCCATTAGTTAAGCCCCAAGGAGCTCTGGTGGCACTGTGGTTAAGTGCTCAGCCGCTAACCGAAAGGTCAGCAATTTGAACCCACCATCTGCTCCATGGCAGGAAGATGTGGAGGTCTGCTTCCATAAAGATTAGATCATTGGAAATCCTATAGGACAGTTCTATTCTGTCCGATAGGGTTGCTATGAGTCGGAATCGACTCAACAGCAACGAGTTTGGTTTCTGTTAGCTGAGCCTCACAAGGAACTCTTATGTCTTTTTCACCATTTTAACCCCAACGCCTATTACAGTACTGAACATACAGTAAGTGCCCCAAACCAAGCATTCATTGGCCGATATATACAAAATTGCAAAACTTTTGATGTGTTACTAGAGATACAGAATGGACAAAAACAGAAATGAGCTGGCCAACTTCACTGTAATATCCAGTCTTGGCTTACTTCCATAGCATAGTCCTAACCTTCTCAACTGGGTTCACTTAACCCTGCTGTTTGGGCCCACACACCCTAGAGCCAAGACCAATCCTGGCCTTTGGCAGAAAGAGGATAAATACCTCTATTTGCTCAGCAATTCTCTTGAATTGGCTTAAACACTCCCACCCAGCTTTGTAGTAGCTAAGCATATACAGCTGTCCTGTGACCATTTCCCTTATACCCCAGCTTTCTATGAATTCTCGAAGAATGTGTTTCAGCCTGACTCCCATTAAGTGTTTTCCTGACGCAAAACTCAAAATACATCCGAATCCCAATTTCACCTAATATGAAATCCAGGCTATCCCTTTAAAAGCTTTCCCAACAATAGCCACCTATCTGAAGCTCCCTATCATTGGTTTCACTTCCTCTCCACTGAGCATCTGGCCTGCCCCAAATGGATACTTACGCAGAATCAATATGGGCCTTCAACAAGAGTTACACTGCTAATCTTTTCTCCCCACCGACTCATCTCTCAAACTGCAAACTATCTACAGAATCTGAGCCTGAAAACTCATATCTCATTTTTCCTGCAAGATTTTTACTTCTGGCCTTCATATAGCCTCTGGGATATTCTTAGACTCTGCTTCCATCCATTTATCCAAACACTTACTGGAAACCTACTGTGTGCTAGGTACAATGCTAGATAATGACAATACAGTAAGAAATAAGAAATAATCCTTGTCCTGTAAACAGATCACTTCAGATTATAATTCATAAGTTGTACAAAGATGCTCTAAGAGTCCAAAGAAGAACAGCTAACTCATCTATATGTCTCCCTGGAGAAGGCAAACAACCAAAACCAAGCCCACTTCCCTCGAATCGATTCTGACTCACAGAGACCACATAGGATTTGCAAGGCTGTAAATCACTATGGAAGCAGACTGCCACATCTTTTCCCCGCGGAGTGGCTGGTGGGCTTGAACTGCCGACGTTTTGGTTATCAGCCAAGCGTTTTAACCGCTTGCACCACCAGGGTTCCTGGGAAGAGGCAACAGTGGTGTCTTAATGGATGATCAGAACTATGTCTTGAAATAAGATAGAAAGAACATTACAAACAGAAGAAATACCTTCAGCAAAATCCAAAATCATAAAATGTCAGAGACTTTGTAGTGAAGTAAAAATAGCTCAGCAATGCTGGAACATAAGGTATGAAGCTCCAAGTAGTGGGATGTTTGGATGCAAGAGAAAGACGGGTCAGATCACGGGCATCCTTACTTGGCATACTAAGGAGTTTAGACTTTGCTCTTGTGACCCATGATACCATTGCAAACTCTTAACGCAGAAGACTCACATGGTCAGATTTGCATTCTAGATAGATTCCTCTAAAGGACAGTATGAAGAAGATTCGAAGGCATAACACTGGAACAGACACAGAGTGGGCCACTGTAGCCAACTCAGAGAGACGATGAGGCCCTCAACCAGCACAGTGGCAGAAGGTGCAGAAAAGAAATGCATGTGAGAAGTTTCAGCTCATAGCCTAACAGGGAAGACCTGGAAAGCAAAATATAACACAGAGTGACAAACTCTAAATTAAAGGAAGTGCTAGAGGGCAGAAGAAGGATAATTATCTTACCACGGGGGAGGGGCAACCATAAACAAGGTGTATAAGCTTCTGTTGTAAGGCTGTGAATGCAGACACATTGTCTTGTGACTTAAGACACAGGGAACACTTTCTGGGGGAGCTGGGTCTCAAGGGGTTGATAAGCTTTGGAGATGCAGAGATTGAGGTCAGGGAACATTCAAGGCCAAGGGAAACTCATGACTAAAACTACAAAGGTGCAGGGACAATTCTGAGAACTAATAATTATGTTTGGCTGAGCACAGGTGGCAGAAAGGGAAGGAATGAAAAAGGGTGGGACTACAGGTAGGTTTGAGCCTAATGCTGGAGGCCTGGAGGATGCAAATACCGGAGTTATCAGTTCGATTTATAACAAATTCCATTTTAGATAAACTACCATATATAGTTCTTGAAATTTTTGAAAAGTAATAACTCACCTAGGGTTTCCTCAGCCGACACATGATTTTTTAAAGTCTTTTCATGGGAAGAAAATGTGTTTCTTTAACCTTTCCTTTATCTGTACTGCCAAATACTACCCAAAATTATTACTTGCACCTGGGTTTTACCTACGCCTGTTTTCTACACAAAAGAAGCAGTGTAAGTCAAAATACAACATAATAGGTAGCTCTAAAATATAAAATTACTGAAAATGATCAAGTAATTCCTATCGGAAAACTTTACAAGCCACTGATCTGGTAGGATAGCCTTTTAGAAAGCAAAAAACCATCATTATATAATATGAAACATTAAAACTTCCATTAAAAAGGTTAAAATGAGTCTTAAATAAGATGTGCTTATACAAAGAATTTCTTTCAGTGCTTCAAACCAGTTTGTTCTGGTTTGAACCCCTATTGAGAATTTGCATTTCCACCCCAGATATACTGAATCAGAAACTACATTTTAACAAGATCCCCAGGCGATTTTTATGTTTAATAAATTTTGAGAACCACTGATGTACTAGTGGTTCCCAGAACTGGTCCCTAACCCACAGCAATAGCATGTCCTGCAAACTTGTTAGAAATGCAAATTCTCAGCAGGGGTTCGAACTGGAACAAACAGGTTCGAAGCTCTGATTTCTTTATAACTGAAGAGATTCTTAATTATTTACTTTACTTGAACCTCTCTAAAAACCTTATTGCCAGTAATTTGGGCTGATGAATGTAGTCAATAAATAAGAGCTTCGACTCCTCCCTCAAAGCCTGTCCCTCTTGTAGTTTTCCGATAGGCTATTGTTAGATTCATTTACAGTAAAATAATTACCATCTCCCTAGGCAAGACACATAGCAGGTTATCTATTGCCCCTCAGAGGACCGTTGGACTGTTCTTAACAAGCATTCTAAATTTACTGCAATTAACAAACAGACACGAATCACCAATCCAGTTATATCTCAAAAGAGAGAAGGGTTTTCTGAAGTATGCTGCTGTGGTTGTTTTCTGAACAACTGTTTCGCAACCCCAAATTCAAAGACTAGTCTTTAAGCAAATGGGCACATGTCTCAGGAGCAGAGAACACACATAGAATAGCTTTTCTTTCGCAATTCCAACAGAAAGAGTAACACTATAATGGTTTCAAGAATTAACAGAGTGCAGACATGAAAATATACCAGCACTTCCCATCAGTATGTAAAGCACTCGCACTTGATCATTTACAGCCCTGTTTGCTTGACATCTCCCAGTCTTGGATCCCAAAGTGGTAGCACAAGGCACAACTCTGCCTCTCCATTTATACTGACATTCTAATCTTGAGAAGTGTCAAAATTAAACTTGGCAACTTTCCAGCCTATTTGAATCTGTTCATGTTTGGAAAATGCAACTGCACTGTGCATATTCCTAGGATTCCCGTGGAGGCTCCGAGAAGATCTGCTCAGAGGGACTTAAGGAATACATGTCAGTGCCTGTAAGTCAATAAAACCACATTGCCCACTAACGGGGTTGGGGGGTGTCTAATGAGACATGGATGCGGCCCAAATGCTTCTTTCTCTGCAAATAACAGTAAGGCAGCGCCTTACATAAATAGTTCCTACCAACAAACCCAAATATTTCCAAAGGGAATCAGCTTGTTAAAAAGGAAGTTTATGTTCTGGATTGAATTCCTAATGGCTTTGAGCCAGAATTACTGTTCTCCATTAGCATTTTTCTACTTGAGCTACTTCCTATAACTACTTCACCCTCCAAAAAAGTTGTGGAGGATTGGTGAAGGAAAGTGACTATATTCAAAATTTAACAATAAAAATTCCATATTTAACAAATCAGATGGACCTTATTTGGTCTTTTGTGTGTGTGTGTGTGTGTGTGTGTGAATTATTCACAAGGCAACACAATGAAGCTTTTAAACACACACATTATGCAGTGCTTCCCAACCTTTTCCACCCCGTGCATATAGAGAATATGGCATTCTGCATACGGAACATGAGTAAACATACAAGCCTGCTTATGCAGCTGGAGGAGGTAACTGGCCTGGGGACTCCAGCCACTTTCCAACTCCTCTTCTTCCCCACTCTAACCACTATTTCTGTAAAATGACACATTTTCATTGGAAAAAAATCAATCAGAACTGATGATTTTAAAAATTAAACATCATTCAGATCCCACCACTCAGAGATAACCACTGTTTATGCTTCAGTTAAACATGATTCCAGTTTTCTCTAGGCATATACACAGACACACAAGTTAGGCACATGTGGTGTCAAGCTCTGTAAAAAGGAATGGTTTTTATATATGTTGTATTATATCTCCAATTGAAGACTTTTTCATCTTTAAGCTATGAATTTGAAGGTGAGGAAGGAAAATGTAATAGTCTTTTATACATAACATATTTTATCTTCTTCTAGCTCATAGCATTGTTCTTGCTCTAACTTTCTCATATGTACAATGATCTAGTTTTTATGAACAAAACTGCTTCCTTGGAATCTATGCCTGCCTTTAACCTAGCAATTAGACATACATCTGAGGTCCAATTGTCAAGATGTTTTATTCTTCTTCAGAGATTTAGAAATATTCATCTTTAGTGGTTTAGTGCCAATAGCTTCCCGGGTTGGCAACAGTCTGTGAATACTGTCACACACTCTGATCAGGAGGAGGTAATGCCATCCAGGAGTCCATGTGGAAAAGACAACCAAAAGCTTTGTGTTTGGAATCTCCCAGAATCTACCCTATGCATTTCTCCACTTGCCTGATTTTAGTGTGTATCCTTTTGCTAAAATAAAACTGTAATTGTAACAATACTGCTTTCCTGAGTTCTGTAAGTTATTCTAGCTAATTATCAAACCCAAGGGTAGTTTTTGGAAACCCCCAAATTTGGAGTTAGTGTCAGAAGTCTTGGGCATACTTGACAGTCTGGACAACTATTCCCTTAACCTAGAGTTTGGCTAACTCCAGGAACCAGCTCCTCCTCCTCCTTCAGGTCTCAGCTCATATGGCATTTCCTCAGAGAGGCCTTGTCTCACCATCTACTTAAAGTGCTCCCTTCAGCTAGCCCATCACTGTGTTTCTTACAGCCATAGCACTTATCACAATGTGAGAATTTCATTTATTTACTTGTTTACTATCTATCCCAACACAGAACAGAAGGTCCAGAAGGGCAGGGATCTTGTCTATCTTGCTTACCACTGATTCGCAGCATCTAGAACAATGGATGTCACACAATAAACACTCAGAAAATATCTTTGGTGAGCAATAAAGGGAATAGCAGGAATGTACTAGTTTTCTAGGAAGCCTGGTCTGGGTAGGAGAGTGCAGAATGGCTTTAAAAAGTCACAGACAAAACAAAAACATACATTTGGAGGCTATTACTATAAACTAATGATGGGTTCTAAAAGCCTGGATGAGACTGAATCAGTAAGAATAGCAAGAAAGTGTGAATTTTAGAGACCTTAAGAAGGCAAAGATAACAAAGTCTAGTGACTCATTACATACACAGGGTACAGAGAACAGAAACGTTCAAAGTCAAGGGAGATTCCAAACTGTATAACTTAGGTTACATGGAAGACTTTCATGGCATTTAGAGTCTACAACTTCATAATTTGCTTTTGATTTATCCAAAAGTAACCAACTGCTGAGTGCCCAGCAGACATGCTCAGGAGGTTTACTGAACTTCGCAGAGGTGCCACCTAATCAGACCTACATGGGAAGTTATATTTGCTAAAACTAAGCAGAGATATTATTATATTGATGTTTATCAGAAAGGATGCTGGAGTGAACAGCTGTACGGATGTACTGTATATGAGTATTACATAAATGAGAGGGAGATAACTCTGCTGCAAGTCAGAGATAGGGACTGATGTGAACTGGCACCAAAAACAAACAAACAAAAAAGCCAAAGGAACAAACTCGGTCTCATAGGTTATAAGACAGATCAGCAGAGCAGTACACAGCTCTCCTGACAGTGACAGGCACTGAAAGGAGACCACAGGAATGGGGAAACAACTGGCGTTGTTTTATAGGCACTGTGGGATGCTGCAAAACTGTAGCAATAAATGTTTCATGTTTGTTGTTAAGTCTTTCAATGTTGTTTTGATTCTTCTTTTTTCAATTTACTCAATAATTTCAGTTTACTCAAATTACTCAATAATTTCAGTATTCAAAACTGCCTTCCAAACAGGAAATATTTGAGAATTGTTTACATTCAATATTCTAATTAGTAAGAATATTGTGTTACTAAGTACTGAGCAAATAAATATGAATAAAATACAGTCTCACAAGGTTTATAAAATTCATCAGCTATCGGGAAAAGGACACACACACACACAATATTACAAAACATGCTACAATAATGCTAGTTGGGAGCTAGCAAGGAACAAAAAAGGGCATATAGAAAGTAGACAATTCTAACTCGGAAAATGCAAGAAAGCTCCACACAGCGTTAACATTTAAGGTGGATCTTGAAAGATGAATATGAATTTATGTGGCAAAGACAAGGAGAAAGAAGTTTACCAAAAGCAGGGAGGTATCATAGTGAATAATATATTCTGGAATAATGAGCAGTTTAGAGTGGCTAGAGTTCCCCGAGGAGCCCTGGCAGTACAATGGTTAAGCGCTCAGCTGCTAACCTAAAGGTCGGCAGTTCAAACCCACGAGCTGCTCCGCAGAGGAAAGAACTGGAGATCTGCTCCCATAAATATTACAGCCTAGGAAACTCTGTGGGGCAGTTCCACTCTGTCCTATAGGGTTGCCATGAGTCAGAATCAACTAGATGGCACAGAGCAACAACAACTGAGTGCTGGGAACATGGTAGGAGGATGGAAGTGGAGGAAGATGACTTGGAAAGGGAGGTTAGCATCAGATTGTTAATGATCATGTATACTAGTCTAAGGAGAATAGGCTTTATTTGGGTAATAGGACATCATTAAAGGTTTGTAAATACAGAAGTAACAGGATCAAATTTGTGTTTTACATCATATTCTATCTAACAGCATTCATGTACGTTACAATTCCTCCTCAGTGTATAACACAAGTTTTCAAGTTGGGTAAAATACCCTGTACTCCCTCTGGCCCCTTGACAGTTACTAGCACAATGGTGGGGACGTCGCAGGGATTTTCTAACAGCTATTTTTTATTGCACAAACAGTACAAAACTTCTGTAGATATTCTGCTCATACACTGAAGAATTGTTCTTTTGTTTTTTAATTCAGTTAGCCTTGCTGGCTATTCTATATAATTGAACAAATTATAACTGAATTGTGTTTCCTAATCCATTAATGACACTAGGAAAAAAGTCTTAACATTCTTCTCTCTTTCTTATATGTAGCATTTTTTAAAACAACAATGCTTAATGAGAAATGAGACCAATTAAGACTCCAGAATCTTTGCTACTGTTGTTTATATCCACAAGAAGGTAAAAGCCATCTGCGTCTAAAAACCGTAATAAAATCTGCAGCACAGCAATGTGTCAAATATATAAAGTTAATTGTAGCTACAATGGGAGAAACTGTAATGAAATAAAATCACAGTGAGTTAGAAGTCTACCAGCAAATTTAACCTGAAAGCATAAAGCCTTGCCGTTAGTTATGAAAAACTACCTCCTCCCTCTCATAAATATCATGATGCAAATGGGATTGGGTCAAGGGAAAACACAGGCAATGGATAAAAGGATAGAGGAGCAAAACCCAAAAAATTTGACTCAATCATCTCGGTGTCATAATCTTCCAAAGCAAAGCCTCATAACCTGAAAACAAAAGCAAGTAAAGCAGGTGACTTAGGTAGTTTAAAGGGATGAGTAAAGTAAGGCAAATGGTAGAAAATCAAAAGGAAGAACCCAAGTAATTGAAGGTAAAAGATGAACCTAGAAATCAATGAGAAAATTTGCACCCAGTTTTATGGTGAACAAAATATATATATGCAGTACAAAAATAATTAAGAAAACATTTTCCTATTAAACGTGACACACAACCACAGGTGCCTAAGTATACCTAACATGTGGAGGGAAAGACCTAGGCTTCCACAGGATCTGACTAACCTAACCGAATTTTCCAAGGGATCCGTACACTGAGAAAAATAAGATCAAGTTTCACACGAAAAAGATTTTTACAACCAAGTTAATACGGGATTAGAGGTTTCTGAAAGCATACAATTAAAGCATACCATTAGGCTTTGCCTAATATTCAATGTGGCAGGGTATGGTCTCTGTCAGCCAAAATCAGTATGATGAAACAAATAGGTTCAGAGTTTTAAAACACTGTAAGTTTTCTGCAAAAAACAATAATTCAGTTAGCAATATCTGCCTAATTTTATATTGGTCACAATTAGCTAACTGATTTAGGGAGAAGGAAAAAAGGTAGTATTGAACAGGAATTTCTCTGATTGAAGGAGTTTAAACAACTGTTCCTCAGAGGCCCTTTCTATAACTGTGCTTATTTAACAAGTTTATAAAGAAGTACGAGTAAAATCTACAGCTCAGCACTTGGCATTAAGTGAGACACTGGAAGTTCAAGGGGAGTTTGACAGACTGCAAGAGTGTACAACTTTATGGTTGGACAGAAAATTGCAAATGAAGAGTAACACACTCACTCTAGCCAGATTTGGGGAAAGATGAATAAAACGCAGCTCTGTCCTAGAAGCTCAAGTCTAGTACCAAAAACCAAACCCGTTGCCGTCAAGTCTATTCCGACTCATAGCGACCCTATAGGACAGAGTAGAACTGCCCCAAAGAGTTTCCAAGGAGTGGCTAGTAGATTAGAACTGCTAACCTTTTGGTTAGCAGCTGTAACACTTAACCACTATGCCACCAGGAGGGAGAAACATAAATTACTACCTGCAGTCAGTGAAATGAGGACTGATGGGGCCGTGTGCCCAGAGTCATGAGTCGCAGGGATGGAAGAACTGTGATAACGGGTCAAGGAAGGCTTCACAGGTGAACAGGGGCATCGTGGAGCATGGGGAGGAATTTGCAAGGAAAGCATCAGGTGACAAGCGCCTTTCAGGGACAGGCATCAGCCTACCCTGTGACATGAAAGAATGTGGTTTATAAGGAAGAAGTGAGAGTCCACAAGGCTGGAAAGGTCATCAGGATATAATGCCACAAAAAAAAATCACAATTTAAAAAACCATGGCTCTAGTAATGTTTTCTTGGGGAAGATCTAATTGAACTTGTGAACATCCAGAGAAAAGGCATTAAAATGATTAGAAAATGAAGGGAAGAAGTTAATATATAAAGACAAACTGCAATGAATTAAGGTTTTAAAGTTCAGAATGGAGAGGACTGAAGTCTATCAAATCATAAATGGCATTGACAAGGGCTGATACTCTAAATTTCAGAACACTAGCTTAAAAGAGAATCCTTGAAGCTTGAGGGAGAAGAAAGGTGGAATGCTACTTCAAAAAGCTGGTAGTAAAGTTATGGCACTCAGTAATCTTCAAGTGGCAATACAGAAATAAAGAACATAAACAGACTTAAAATTATATTCATCCATGAACAGCAGAGCAATACTGGAATACTGAAATAAAATAGCATGTTTGGGAGTCAAGTCATTCCTTAACTTGGAAGGCTGACAGATCTCATACTACCCCAAATTTGTGCCTTAACACCCACAGTATGGGAATTCACCTTAACTTCAGAGCACTCTAAGAGGATTTTTAAAGAAAACATATACAATAAAATTACCTAGGGTGCATGTTCAAAATACACATGCCCCAACCTTGATCCACTTAAAAGAAATCTAAAAACAGGGTTTGAGTATACATACTTTGAAAAAGTACCCCATGTGATTCTGGAGCATATGAGAGTTATTGCATTATATAAAGCTTCATGTAATTCTATTTTCCTTGCCTAGAATGAACTTCCCCAAGGTAGGCTTGTACTGGTAAAACTCTGAGTCTTTCTTCTAGACCTACCTAATGTCATTTCTAGATCTTCACCAATCAGGTTTCACTTATCTCTCCCCAAAGACTTCCATAGCATATGAAAGCCCTTAGCACAGTCCTCATGTATTTCCAAACTTTAAATAAATTCACTGAAGCTAGAAGCCATACTTTATTCATATTTGCATACTCAACAGTATCTAGAGTCAATAAATGCATATTTATTTAATACAAAAATATTCATGCCTATTACATGCAAAGCACTGTGCTTAATATTTCTACATAGTAAATAAGTAAGAAACACAACCTCTACTCTTAAAGACTTCGTATCTGATAGGGAGGTTAGATAAGAAAATAAGTGACTACAATACAAAATCAAGAAAATATAATCAAAACATACATTCATTTTTATTTCCATTCCCTACTTCATTCCAAAAGGATTATAACAGCTTACAGAAATACATACAGTACAGCACTAAAAAGAATAGTTATTTAGAAAATACAAGTAAAGGAAATAAAGTAAGAAAAATAAGGAGTCAGGGTGGTTCATACACACACACAGCATTTAACAGAAGTTCAGCTAGAGATGGTCAGTAAAACCATCAGCTAGAACATTCTCAGAAATAGTCGATCAGGAGAAGTCTAGCTTTTTCTGACACTGAGACCTTTGAGAACTTTCTTCCATGGATATTCCTATAGCAAACCCTGTAATGTGGGACCATCTCCTCGGCCACTTCACTGTGATGAATGCAATGATGACTTTCCTGAGGCTGCTATTTAATAATGAGCCTCAATTTGGCAAATGACATAATGTCAAATTATAGCTCAGTAAAAACTATTTTCAAGGGAGTCAAAACACAGGAGATCTGTGATGATTTGGCTTGAATAAAAAAAAAAAGAACTAATCTCTAATAGAATGGATGGATTTCATATTCCTCAGAAATATTCCACAATTTAATATTTATCAGGACTGAGTTTTGATAAGGACAAAGTAGCACAGAGTTTGAGATTGTGGTCTCTGAAAAAAACAGGATGATAAATATTCTCCGTGGTGAATTAAGGGCATATTCAAGAACTTTGATAATCAGCTGACAGCAGCCAGAACTGCATCATCTCATGAAAACCTAACAGTTACATGTGGACATTATTCCACTCCTAAGCAGAGGAAAGAAACCCTGGTGGCATGGTAGTTAAGAGCTACGGCTGCTAACCAAAAGGTCAGCAGTTCAAATCCAGCAGGCACTCCTTGGAAATCCTATGGGGAAGTTCTACTCTGTCCTTACAGGGTTAACTATGAGTTGGAATTGACTCAACGACAATGGGTTTGGTTTTTTTTAATCACAGGAAGATCATGATTTTTCTCAGAAAATGGTCACAGGTCCTCTTTAATTCACTCAATACACCCAACAACGGGCGACTGAGGTCCTAAGAGTATGGTCAGTATGGTCAGAACGATTTTAGCATATAGTTTTCAAACTAGGCATTCCCAATCACCATGCTGTAAAAGAGTCGATAAGGTATCATTAGAATAATTCACATTAAACAATGTTACTTTCAAGATATACTGCCTGCAAAATGCACTCTCCTGAGATAATTTTAAATGAGATGACTTGCTCTACAGGCTTGTTAGCTATAAACCAATAAAATATTTGGAGATGTAAGCAATTGATTTTAGAGAAAGTGCTCTGAAACCATTCTTACTGACAATAATTAGATATCAGAAACAGTTTTCTTTAAAGGCCATTCCTAGTTAGTCATAATAAATCTATGGTACCAGCATAAGGAAGAAACTTATTTTTCTTTTTCTATGTGGGAAGAGGAGAAAAAAGGAACATATATCCTGCTCACTTAGAAGTGTATCAAGCCATTAAGATACAAAATGGAGCTTCAAGCTTATTCCTGCTTTGAAGCTGTCAGAACATTTATAGACCCTGGTTTTGACTGTGGTATTGAGCTGCCTGCTCTGTAAAGGTACCATAACTGGGTGGAGGAAGGCACCTATATCATGGATATAGATGTAACTTACAGTTTTCTGTTCCACAAAATCAATCTCGCTTCCCAAAAAAATCTAATAAACAAAGGCTGCATTTTTATGAAGGTATTTTCCTCAAGGTATTGATAATGAAAATGGTAAAATCTGCTTGCCAGTTTTGTTCAAAATTGGCATGAACTTAAAAGCTCTCATACATTCTGATTTGGGTTCAGAGTTGGGGGGATAGATGACCATCCTTTAAAAAATGTACAGACTCTGAGCCCGATCACACAGAACCAAAAGTGTGGAACCAACGAGAGTGAGGGACAGAAGTCAGCCCTTTGAAATGGCCCTCAAGCAGTTCTACTAACAGGGGAACTTCACTGGGTTTCCTCCTCTGTGAGGGATAGTTACAAGCAAGGCTTTGAACCAGTTCTTTCCACTTCGAACCCCTGGCTGAGAATTTGAATCTCCACCTCAAATATACTGAATCAGAATCTACATTTTAACAAGATCCCCAGGTGATTTTTATGTATAATAAATTTTAAGAACCACTGCTCTACTAGTGGTTCTCCGAACTGGTCCCTAACCAGCATTGTTAGTATCACCTGGGAACTTATTAGAAATGCAAATTATCCGCAGGGGTTCGAACCACCTTGAAGCCCTGGTTACAAGAAACTTGTAGAAAGAAGTCATGGAATTTATAAAATTTGCAGCATTTGATCTCAGTTCATGAAACTTGGAAATGTAAACTATCCAAATTTCAAACAAACAGAATCTAGGTTTCCATAAGCTCAATAATCAAATGCATTCCATAGGTAAATATATATTTTTAAAGAATTGACCACAATACATTTCCAAGAGTCACATGAAGATATTCCCGCAATTTATCATGGACTTTTTGGCTTGTTGTTTTTGTTGTTACTGTCGTTTCTTCGGCACTGAGATATATGTATGTTAAACAAAGTGCTGCAGGAGTTCTAAAGAAAGGAGAGTTCACATCCAGTTGTAGATAAGCAACCTTAAGTAGGAATAATGGTGTGTCATTTTAGGGTAGATAGAATTTTATCAAAAGGAAGAAGGTATGCTAAGAGGGAATTACTATTTGCCTGGACTTAGGGTATTTGTTAAGAAGTAGGGTAAATCCTGGAAAGGCAAGTTAGTGGAAAATTGTGAACGGCCTTTAGAGTTGGGGTAAAGTCTACTGCTTAATTTTAAGGCAAATGGCAATCATGTTGAAATGAACCTGAACCTGAAATTTCAGCACCAGAGATGTATCCCAGGTTATTCTTTCAGTGATTTATTTCAAAGGGATATATAAATCAGAAGACCAATTATGGAAATCTTAGGAAAGAGAGTCAAGCTATGTTAGAGTCCCAGAAAGGAAATTTAAGCATCCTATAAAGGCTTCATGCAAAAAAATGAAAATATACCTATCTCCTGTATTCTTGGTTGCTGTGTCTTTATACTTAGGTGTTCTGTATCCTCAGGGGAATTTTGATGTTGACACAGCCTCAGGTTTTATGCAATTTTAAAGACCATTTGAATAAGAATGTTATTAATGAACATAATAACTACTAGTGCAGTTGAATCACTCTTAATATCTATCACCTCAAAGGCAAAGCCTTGAATTGGGTCCAATCCTATACAAACACAAACCGTTACGACAAATCTCTAACTTACACGGTATCTCCTAAAGTCTTCCTCTCCCCAACCCACTGCCACACAGAGAAAACAAGGACATATTCAGCTGCTTCCCATGTAAACAGCAGTAATTCCACATCATTCTTAATTTACTTTTAAAAGGACTCTTCTTCAAGTACAAAGGTCATGCTATTGACCCACCATCAGTGGATCATGTGCATTAAGTGGGATTTCTGGGAGTAGGGCTGTTGAATCCTTTCACACTTCACTGCCTAATGCCCTTCGCAAAAATCACTCACATACACAACACACAACATGAGATGGAGTAAAAAAATGAGAAGAAATACTCCACTCAAGGTATACAAGGAGGCAAATAGGCTGCTTTATGTAGTTGTTGAATTCTGCCCGTATTTGTATAGTCAATGGGATGTTTTAAATGCACTCAGAAGTAATTTTAAAATATAATTAGTGGTTATTAAAACATGATTGACTTCTTTTTAAAAAGAGGACTGTAAAATGATTTTAGTCCCACAGGCTCTATTTATAACAGGGGTCAGCAACCTTGTAGGAGTGGTGTGCCAAACTGCCAATTCCTGTTTCTCGCAAGTAAAGCAGAAAGGATGCAGAAGCCCAGAAGAGGCAACTCGAAAATATCTGTGATGCATACATACATGAGGTCTTCCTGACAAATCCATCGCAAATTGAACTTTCAACCCTGTAGATCCCCTTTTTTGCTTCATTTTCCCCATAGCACTTTTTGCTACCCAATAAATTATATATGCTATTTTTTACTCACCTCCTCAATTACAACGCAAACTCCAAGAGGGAATAGGTTGTTACGTCTTTCATTTTTCCAGTGCCTAGAATAGTGCCTGGTAAATAGCAAGAGCTCAGTAAATACCCACAGAAGAAAGGAATGAAGGAAGGGAAGGTGGGGTGGTGGGGGAAAGGTAGGTGGGAAGAAGGGGGGAAAGGGAAGATGGGTAAATAATTCAAAGAAAAGACCCTATAGGAGCTATTTATTTGCATTTCATACCTTACGAAAACAAACAAAAAACACCCCATTGCCATGGAGTCAATTCTGACTCCTAGTGACCCTGTAGGACAAAGTAGAACTGCCCCATAGGGTTTCCAAGGAGCAGCTAATGGATTCAAACTGCCAACCAACCTTTTGGTTAGCAGCAGAGCTCTTAATCACTGTGCCACCAGGGTTCCTTATACCTTACTATGTTATTTTAATTATCAGTAACCCCACTACTTAAAACCTAGGTGAGACCAGTCACTAAGGGAATAGATGTGTTTTTTTTCTAGGTAAAAAGAAGCAGTAGAGAGGCACAAATGACATCCTGCAATTTTGGAGTAATGTAATCAGAAGATAGCTTTTGGGGAACAAAATCAAAAAAGAGAGAAGGGAGAGAAATAAAAATGGTAGGCCTTTGACATGACCAGCTCACATCATCTCAATGCTTTCTTTCTCAAAGGTCAGGGCCCTCCTGCATCTTGGCCCACAAGCGTCTCAAAGAGACCCTGAATGGTTCTACCAAACTGAGCTGGACTTACCATTATAGTGCAAAAATGGGTTATCATTCAGCATTACTTTTGAAAGATGCTCTGATACTTTAACGAAGGTTAGAGAGAAGGGGTCTAAAAAACCTGTTTACCTGTAAACCATGAAAAAAGGGCAATGAAACTTTTATCTTGTCTTCTTATCCAAAATCCAACCACCTGAATCCTGGCAGTCTACACATGAAATTAAACCTATTTAAAAAAAATAATAAGTCTTTACTGAACAAGTCTCCACTAGCTTCCATCTCCCTAAATCACTCCTGTGGTGATTTAAGCTCCTTCTTGCTTGTTTCCCTGCAATGAAGAAAGAACAGCTGCTCATCATCCCTCATCTAATATCCTTTCACACGCAGTGCAAACCAAGAAAACAACCATATTCGAGAATGCCTGTCAAAAGACAATTCTTCTGGGAACCACTCACCGCCTCTGTGTCTATGATTTTACTGAACTTGAAGACTGTAATTAAGTCCCTATTCAGCCTTTGCTTCTCTAGGCTAAATAAACCCAGTTCTTTAGTCTTTCATCACAGAGTAGATTTCTCAAACCTTTTAATAATTTCTGTTGGATTCCTCTGGATTCTCTCCAAATTCTACATAATAAAGCCATGGCCAGGGCTATAGGAAAAAAGGAGAATTGCCTGGCAGCTTCTTAATGTTATATTCTTGCACTTGTACAGTTTGTTTTTCCTCTCTATGTGAATTACCCTGCACACAACTCTCCTGAGCTATATGCTGTTTACATTTACTAGTTCTTCCAACTCACCATGAGTATTTTTGAACTGTAATCCTTCCCCCACCTGAGTTCAGGCATCTTAGCCTGGTTTGCTGATATTAACAGATTATGTGCCACTAGTGAAAATGAAATAACACCAGGCTAATGACTGTGATCTGGGAGTACTAATCAGAACCCACTTCCATGAATTTCTCAGGGTGAGCCTAAAATGACCTGAGTTAGACATCCTGGGTTTGAATTTCAACTCTGCCATCTACTAGTTTCAGAACTTATTGGCAAATATCTAACCTTTCTGAGGATAACATGCGGAGCAATGGTGGCGCAGTAGTTAAGAGCTCAGCAGTTAACCAAAAGGTCAGCCGTTTGAATCCACCAGCTGCTCCTTGGAAACCCTACAGGAGTTCTATTCTGTCTTTTAGGGTCGCTATGAGTCAGAATTGACTTGATGGCAATGGGTTTTTGTTTGTCTGTTTGTTTTGAGGATAACATGGGGATAATACTACTACTTCAGAGGACTATAATGAAAAATGAATTGAGCTAATAATAATAGAATCAATATGGCAGAGTGGATAACTGATATGTATTCATTATTTTACTTTCTAGCGATGTTTTAACTACTTAAACTACTTTTTTGGTCTTGGTAAAGACTAAGAGGGCTCATTCTTCTTCAAAGTGAAACTCAATATGGAGGATGAAGGGTTAGTCAAAATAATAATAATACATCAGAAGTCTTAACTTTTAGCATTCCTTATTTTTACCACCCCTATTTTTCAGGTAGGGCAGAAGCAGAGACATGGAGAATGGGAAATAAGCAATGATGCCCAGGTAAAAAGTGCAAGGAAACAGCAACCCAGTTTCGGCAACAACCAAGGATAAAAGAAATAAGTATACATCTGAATTTGACTACTTTTCCCAGTGTATTAATTGAGCATTAGGTCAAAAGTCTGTTCAGATCTAAATTTTAACATTTCATTTTACAAAAGGTGAAGAAAATAACTTGTTTCAAAGATAATCAAAATATTAGTACTTTTTTTCACTTACTGTGAAAACAATTTATGATTCTAATAGTTCAAAAAGTGATATATATTTTAATGTTAAAAGGCTACATATTACTTCAAATGAAAAACAAAATGAAAAAAAAATTGTTTTTTTAAAGATTTAAACTAATCCTAACTAGAACACATTAGAGAATTAATAATGTATTTTCCTCCATGACTTCCCTACATTTCACTTCTGACTAGGGAAGTCAACTCAGCTGGACAACTAGAGTTGATGAACTCCTTCACAGGAAGACTATAAAAACATAAACATAACTAGTATTTGACTAAACACCTGTGGATACACTTCAAACATTGCTAGTGAATAATTTTTATCTGTGATTTAAAAAAGATATCTCAACAATGGGGTAAACACTTCCAACATATTATGTCTTATGTAATCTTAGCAGAGAAAAATCATGTTTATAGTATGAATAAATAATATGAGAATAGCTAACATACAATGAGTTCTTCCATACACAAGGCACTATGCTAAGAGCTTTATACGGCTTATCTCCATTAATCCTCACAACATCCTTACCACAGATGGATGGGGAAACTGAAGCATAGAGAAGGTAAGTCACTGCTCAGGATAATGCAGCTAAGACTGATACTCAGGGATATCTGAATGAAGATATACTTCCCAGTCCACTTCTGGTCAGGAAATAAAGTTATTAGGTCATGACCAGCATTTCTTTTGATGGGATGGGATGAGACAGGACATGATGGGAGAGACTAGAACATAAATAATAGGATAAAAAATAAACCGTTTTGAAAGTCACTGCTTTAAATCACTATGTTATACTAGAAGTAACTAAGCATCTAGGAACACAAAAACTTCAAAGCTTTCAAGAATATTCAGAGATCATTTAGCCCTACTAAGCTTATAGATGAAGAACTCAAAGAAAGTTCGGCTAATTTACCCGTAATCATATGGCTACTCGGTGGCAGAGTCATAACAAGAGTCCAGGACTACTGTAACTATATTGATTTGATAGATATATTATAAGACATACTTCTCTTTGGGTAGTGAAAAGAGGATGTTATTAATAACTAAACCAAGAACACCAACAGTGTATGGCTTTAGAAACAAAACATGGTTACTAAGCAAAGATAAGGGGAAATTTTTTGTTCAATGGAAGAGTTTGGGAGGCTTTTTTTGTTATTGTTTTATTTTGTTTTTTTATTTTGGGAGGATGAGTTTGTAAACAAGACAGAGCAGTTTTGAACTGAGACATAAAGCTATAAGCAAGTAAGAGCCCTTCTATCCATATTGGGATTTTTTTCTTTTTTTAAATATTTGCATAATTCAAATGCTAAGCTACCAGAGAAACAGGAGGAAAGATAATACATTTCGAGTAAACATAGCAAGGAAATCATCAGCAATTTGTCAAAAGTTCACAAAGATTCCCACTATTCTCCAAGGCTGACACCAAAACTGGCAAGGACAGATTCAAACTAAATTGCTGATATTGTGAAATAATGTTAACCAGATGCCAGCGACATTTAATGCAAGTGACAGACTATATAAATATATAACTAATATTAATATTCAAAAAACTTAAGAAAGAAAACTAAAAAAAGGAATACTTTATCTGCACATGTAATTTTTCTCAGTCAGTATTTCAGAGTGAAGATTAGTACGGGCATTTCTTACCCCAGTCAAGTGTTATATAGCAATGAATGGACTTTTCAATCAGTGAGAAGATAACTAATATTTTAGCCTATGATACCATTATGTAAATTTAACTGGTTTCTACTACAGCCCTTATGATATGAAACATCTGTTCAATACAAGTTTTTCTTATAATACATAAGGTTTTCAGGGACATTGATTAAATACTTTAGCATAGATATTAAATGGAAGCAAGGGAATGCAGGGAGAAGACAAAAAGTAACAAACTAAACTAAAATGAAAGAGGGGCTATATACTAACCAAGGAGCCTTGGGGGTGCAATGGGTTAAGTGCTCCATCCCTAACCAAAAGGTCATTGGTTCAAACTCACCAGCAGCTCTGCAGGAGAAGACTTGGTGATCTGCTTCCATAAACACTACAGCCTAGGAAAGCCTATGGGGCAGTTCTACACGGTCATATAGGGTGGCTATGAGTCAGAATCAACTCAATTGCACACAACAACATATGCTAACCAATGGCGAGAGTCTCCTAAGACTAAACAAATTCTGTGCACTTGAAGTTCTAAGGGGAAAAGTCCAGTCAAAAGGCAAAACTATCTGGACCATACCTGATAAAAGGAAAAACCCACAGACTTCACTATATGTCCTGAATTACGAGAACCATAAATAATAGGTATATAGTCAATGACCGCCCTGACAGGGAACACAACAGAGAGTCCCGGATGGAGGAGGAGAAGGTGGGGTGCAGAACTCAAATTCTAGTAAGAAGACCAGACTTAATTAATGGTCTGACTGAGACTGGAGGTACCTCAGAAAGTATGGCCCATGGATTCTCTATCATCCCAGAACTAAAACAATTTCCACGGCCAACTCTTCAGACAGGGATTGGACTGGACTGTGGGACATAAAGTGATACTCATGAGGAATGTGCCTCTTAGCTCAAGTAGATACAAGAGACTAAACAGGCAGCTTCTGTCCAGAGATGAGATGGCAAGACAGAGAGGGTTAGGAGCTGGGTGAATGGATATGGGGAATCAGGGGTGGAAAGGAGGAGTGTGCTGTCACAGTAGGGGGAGAGCAATTAGAGTCACATAACAATGTATGTATAAATTTTTGTATGGGAAAAAGTAAAAAAATTCAAAAAAATAAATGTAAAAAAATAAATAATAGGTGTATAGTGATGACACTAAGGCATAAGAAAGAGGAAGAGAGACAAAGGCAAAGGCAAAGGACGTCAGGCTAGTTCACTGTTAAACACACACACACATATGCACATGAGTACCAAAGACGTTTTAGAGTTTACATAACGTTCAACAAATGGGATTACCAGTACTATGATAACAAGAAGTCTTGAACCATTTTCATTACTGATATATCTCATCACAAAATGGAAAGCTCTATGAAGACAGGGTTGTCTACAATGCTGGTTCATAGCAGTGATCACTAAACATGGGTTAATCTTATTCAGTAATCATCACTTAGTGCCTACTGTGTGCTAGAAGCTCTGCTGAGCTCTACATCAAAACAGAAAAATTAAGTGGTCATTAGAAAATCAAATAGAATGTTAGCATTTTCAGTAGAAAATACAAACTAATATAAGTGAGGTTTTGCCAGAGGAAGAAGAAATGTGTGCTTCTCTATTTAAAAAGACAGAAAGAAAGCAGGTCTTGTGGAAAATAACATATTAAACTTATTTGCAAGGTAACAGTTTACTGTGGTTTCTGATTGTAAGCAGCATGCACTGAAAAGAAATCTCATGTGTGAATTGTATATGTATATATTTTAATAAGCTCTCAAAAATCCTGCAGCTACCATGCAAAAAGACTTGCATGTGTCCTGTTTATACATAGGATTTTATTGCCCAGCCAGAGCTCACATTAGAGAGAAAGGAGAACAAAAGGACTAACAGCAATCTGTGAGCACAAATAAACAGTGGCTGCATCCTTCCTGACAAAATTATAGTAACTACAGGCAATGGAAATAATTATTTCAGCAGATGTCTGAAGGTTCCCAGGTGGCACAAATGGTTAAGCACTTGACTACTAGCTGAAAGGTTGGCAGTTTGAACCCACACAGAGGCACCTGGGAAGGCAGGTCGGCCAATCTGCTTCTGAAAGGTCACAACCTTGAAAACCCTATGGAATAGTTCTACTGTGACACGTGGGGTCACCATGAGTCACAATCCACTCGAAAGCAACTAATAACAAACAACAACACTAAACAGTAGCTGAAAGAAACAAGCTAGATCTATACACATCAACATGGCTATATTTCAAAACCATTGAGAGGAAGAAATGTCAATGTGACATTTCTAAATACAAAACAATACATTTGGACTCTAAGAAACAGGTGTTTGAAATAAACGCTGAATGGAACTTGGAAAAAATACTATAGTTAAACTTACATTGAAGGAAAAATGCTAAGATATTTATAGATAGCTATAGATACCTCAGACATTCTCCGTTGAGGGAGTCTCAGTTGAGGAAGTGACATTGGTCCTCTGGGATCCAGTCACAGACTTGGAAAGTCAAATGCCTGTAACAAGGATCACAACCTAAAAATATCATGGGTAACATCTTGCACTTAAAGCCCATAGGAATTAGTGTGTAGTTTAAGAGGTCCTCAATCCTGTCTGCACAGTAGAATCACCTGAACGTATTTCTGAAAGTACAAGACACTGATCCTCACCCCGGCCAAATAAATCAGAATAAATTAGGGCTAGAGGATATACATTCTCTCCTGATTAGCCCAAATTAAGTTTTTGTTTTCTTTAATTATATGGTGTATTTTGAGATAATTGTATATTCAAATTCAGTTATACAAAACAATACAGTGAAATCCCTTGTGCCCTTTACCCAATTTCCCCCATGGTAACATCTTGTAAAACTATACAAAATCATAACCAGGATATCACTATCGATACAGTCAAAGTATAGAACAATTCCATTACCACCAGGATCCCTCTTGTCCTTTTATAAACACAACCACCTCTTTCCTCCACCCTGTCCAATCCCTGGTTCTGACCCCAGGCTACCAGTAATATGTTCTCCATTTCATAATCTCACCATTTCAAGAATGTTCTGTAAATGGAATCATTCAGTATGTGATCTTTTGGGATTGGCTTCTTTTGCTTAGCATAATTCCCTGAAGATTCAGCCAAGTTGTTTCCTGTCCCATTCCTTTTTATTGCTGATCAGGATTGCAAGGTCTGTATGCACCACAGTTTATTTAACCATTCACTGTTGAAGAACATCTGAGATGTTTCCAGTTTTCAGTTATTGTGAATAAAACTGCTATGGAAATTAGCGTACTGGTTTCTGGGAGAACATGAGTTGTCATTTCTCTGGGATACATACCCAATAGTGTAGCTGCTGACTTACATGGTAATTGCATGTTTACATTTTTAAGACTGCCACACTGTTTAGAATGACTGCAACACTCTTACTAGCAATGTATGAGTGATTCAATTGCTTCTCATTCTCATTGGATTGGCATTTAGTGTTGTCATTTTTTTAATTTTAGTCATTCTCACAGGTGTGTAGTGACAGCACATTATGGTTTTAATTTGCATTTCTTTGATGGCTATTAATGTTGAGCATCTTTATATGTGCTTATTTGCCATCTGTATATCCTTTTTGGTAAAATTTCTGTGCTTAGTCATCACACTAAAACAGTAGTGAAATGAAGAATCGTTTATTTTTTTCTGATTGGCTTCTCTGATGAAAATTATGACAACTACCAAAACCTTTACCTAGAACCTTTTATATGATTACTTCTAGATTCAGTCCCCAAAAAAAAATATTTGCTATGTCAGGAAAGGATATGACAGATTTTAAGGAGAGTTTTCTCAATATGGCTCATTTAGTAGATGATTATTAGGGCTACAACATTTCTAGCTTTACACTAGGACCCAGCAGCACTGAACCCCATATATTCACTAAATTTTCATCTCAAACTTAATTGTAACCTCAAAATAGCTCATTACACTGTCTTCTTTGTCATCATCCTTGAAATTTGAGAATGCAAAAGATGATCTTATATACCTATTCCTAGGTATATACTCAAAAGACTCGAAAGCAGGGACTCAAACAGAGGCTTGTACTCCAAGGTTCACTGCAGCATTATTCACAACAGGTAAAAGGTGGAAACAACCCAAGTGTCCATCAACAGGTGAATGGATAAACCAAATGTGGTACATACATACAATGGGATATTAATCAGCCATAAAGAGAAATGAAGTTCTGATATATGCAATGATATGGATGAACCTTGAAAAAAGTATGTGAAGTGAAATAAGCCAGACAAACATTGTATAATTCCACTTATATGAAATATCTAGAATAGGCACATACATAGAGATAGAAAGTAGATTAGTGGTTATCAGGGGTTGTGGGGAAGGGAGAATGGGGAGTTATTGATTAATAGGGACAGAGTTTCTGTTTGAAGTAATGAAAAGCTTTGGAAATAGTGGTGATGGTTGGTGCGGGGGAGGAGATAATCTTATGTAAATAACATGTGGGATTCGGAAGCTGTATAGACATCCAAGACACAACTTTGAAAACCCCAAATGCATTTCTACCTATGTTATTTTCCACTCCTGATTGCCTTGTTCTGCTCTACTAAGTGTCCTCAAAGTGCTTCAATTTTTTTTTTTTCTTTCTTGAAGGGTACTATAGAAATCTGAAATACTAAAACAACATTTACTACTTACAAATCATCTCATCATTATGTCAACTCATATAAATATTAGCAATGCATGAACTATGAATGTGTTCTCAAGTCCTCCCCTCAAGAGAAAATCACATAAAACTCAGAGCAATGAATTTTTGACTGAATAAAGAAAGCAGCTCCGTCTCAAAAAGCAAATTTCAGATTTAATTACATGCACTTGCTGCTTGAAAGCAGCCAATCTCTATTATTTATTTCTGCAATGCTTTTCCTTATCCCTATCAAGTGTTCTGGGATTTCATTTCATGACTATGACTATGCAAAGTTAGGATATCCTGTATTTTATTCTGTGAGACTACCTTCTAATTTTCGGAAGAAATAGCTTAAAGTTGATTCTCTTATTCTTTGGAACTACACCTGATCCATTTGTCAGCTATAATAAAGGTATAACAAGGCAATTTTTCAGAACTAAGTAGACAGTTTTTGAATATTAAACTTCCAAAAGATACAGCTTTCCCAAAATTTGAGCATTTTTTTAAAAAAGAAATACAAAAATCAATCTCAGCACCTTTACCAGGGTTCTTCAGGGATTTCATAAATACTTTTTGAAGAGACTTCATCATTTCCTACACAGTAAAAGAAAAAGGTGTAATGGAAGGAACATAGTTGAGGGAAAAAAAAACACAAATCCCCAAAAAGAGCTTTAGTCTGTACAGAGCAAAATACCCTATTGGATAATCTGGGTTTAACAATCAGTTCTACAGGAAAAGAAAAAAATATATAAAAGTTAATCTCATACATTAATGGAAAGTTTATTGCATCAGAAAGAATATGAATTCCCATATACTATTAATTTCATACATTAAAATGAATTGAAGAGACTAATTATTGAAAAACCAAGTGTAGCCTTTGGGAAACACTACTGCCTAAAAGGATTTAATGGTCAAAACTTGTCTGGATTATTACCATGAATTAAACTAATGAGAAGATGAAGATATTATTAACAACAGAAAAACCCTCCTGAAACGCTAACCTTGCCATTTCTGCCATATTGATGAGAAAGCAATGTCTGAATAAAATGTGAAGCTAATACTTTAACAGAAAATAAATGCCACAGTATTTATGGAAATAGCTTTTTGCCAAGCAAAACTATGCTAGTGGTGGTAGGATGGGGAATGAGAATTATAAATATAGTATCCCAAATGGAAATGATGTTAACATCCTGAGAATGAGTTGGGAAGAAGTAAAATGTAATGCATAAAAACAGCCATTTGTAGAAATATCATAAGTCAAAAAAAAGAAAAAGCCCGGAAACATGAGATTAAACTATCTGAATACCAAAGTCCAAAATCAAGATAACCCACGTTACTTCAAAAAGCAAGATCAGAATGGAAGTGTGACTAGGAATCTTAAACATGACTGTGTTCTTCTTAAAAAAAAAAAAAAAATGTGCTCAAAGAAGGATGATGCACATGACATTTATAAAAGAATAGCCCCCAAAAGTATGAGTTTTAATGTATGACTGTCCAAGAGAGAGGGTCTTATGATGGGAAAAATTTCAGATTTTAGTTGAAGACGGGAAGTAGAATAAGAGAACTCTGTGACACGAAGAATATAGAAAAAATGTTTTGTTTGGCTTTAGGGGGTTATTTTCTCTTCTTTTGCCGTGAAACAGGATCTAGAGGGTTGCAAGAATTGGGAAGAGTGGGAAGTTGGCTAGGGAAAAAGAGTCAGAGAAGAGCATGAATTGAGCAGGGGAGAGGTCCAAATTATATGAAAAGAATTGCCATTTTGGCAGCAACCTAGAATGGCAGCAGTGTGAAGCTCAGTGGGGTCAGCTGGCTTGAGGGCTTCAAACAGAAATCCATGGCACCAAAATGCAATGGCAAATTAATAATTAACACTCTGATTTCTACATCAGTGCTTATTAATATGTACTTATGAAATTGTTTGGTGGGTTTATCCCAGAAAGACTGATAAACTTTAATATACTAAAGAATCAACTTTCAGGACCTGCAAAGCTGAGAACCAAATCCTAGAACTTGATCCTTCAACCAGCAGCCTCCCTATGAGACTCATTGCCTTGAGTCTCGAGTGAGGTCTCCCTTCAGTTGCTCTCTATCTGTAGTGTTTACTCAAGAAGTAGTTGTTAATTAAATGAAGCAGCTTCTGAGGAAAAGTTGTGGAAGAAAGAGTAGGGCAGGGAAGAGGATGGTAAGTACCTTCTAGAAAGTACCATAAATTTCAGGCTTATAAAAAATATGCTGTAAATATCATGAAATAAAATGTCTCAAATGCTCAGAGATCATTTTGATATTTTACTTAAATATCTTTATTTATTAAATATTTATTTCATTTAAATATTTTTGTCTTACAAATAAATGTATATAATGACTGTCCTTTCATTTTCTTCTTTATTCAATTCTACATTTCTAAAATTTCTAAAGTTCAAACGTATAATTTTAATAATCACAAAAACATTCTTTAAAAAATTCTGGCATAAATCTGATCTTATTTACCTGGTATCAACATTAACAATTTTCAGAAATATTTAAAGTCCTTCCATTTTTCTACAAAGAATCACACTAATGATCACTGTAATATAATTTTATTTAATCCAGAGGAATGGTTAATGATCGAGATGCTATAATAATAAGCTCTCCTGATAACATAATGTGGCATAACCAACTTTTAGGGACCATTTCTGTAGTAACTCAATGACTGGGATCTGATACATAAAGAGGCATATAATGGATAACAAATACATTTAATATTATCATATGGCCAATAAATTCCACTTACAGTTATTTACTCAAGAGAAATGAAAACAAACATCTACACAAAGACATGTACAGAATGTTCATACCAGCTTTATTCATACTAGGCAAAAATTGGAAACAACCCCAATGTCCATAAACAGATGAATGGAATAAATAAACTGTGGTATATCCATATCCACCACTTGTCTGACAGTTTTTCATACTGTGGTGGCTTGTGTGTTGCTGTGATGTTGGAAGCTTTGTCACTGGTATTTCAAATGCCCCCAGGGTCACCCATGGTAGACAGGTTTCAGCACAGCTTCCAGACTAAGACACCCTGGGAAGAAGGATCTGACAATCCACTTCTCAAAAAAAATTAGCTAGTGAAAATTTTATGAATGGCAGTGGAACACTGTCTGATAAAGTGCTGGAAGATGAGCCCCTCAGCACTCAAAACATGACTGGGGAAGAGCTGCCTCCTCAAAGTACAGTCGACCTTAACAACATGAAGTAAAGCTTTCAGGGCCTTCATTTGCTGATGTGGCATGAATCAAAATGAGAAGAAATAGCTACAAACATCTATTAATAATTGGAATGAGGAATGTATGAAGTATGCATCTAGGAAAATGAGAAGTTGTCAAAAATGAAATCAAACGCTTGAAGATTGATAGTCTAGGTGCTAGGAGCTGAAATGGACTGGTGTTGGCCATTTCAAATCTAACAATCATATAGTCTACTATGCTGGGAATGACAAATTGAAGAGGAATGGCATCATACTAACCTTCAAAAAACATTTCAGGATCTATCCTGAAGTACAACACTGTCAGTGATAGGATAATATCCATACACCTACAAGGAAGACCAGTTAATACAACTGTTATTCAGATTTACACAACAATCACTAATGCCAAAGATGAGGAAACTGAAGATTTTTACCAACTTTTGCAGTCTGAAATTGAACAAACGTGCAATAATCATACACTGATAATTACTGGTAATTGGAATACAAAAGTAGGAAACAAAGAAGGATCCAAAGTTGGAAAACATGCCCTTGGTGACTGAAATGACTACAGAGATTACATGATAGAGTCTTGCAAGACCAACAACCTATTCACTGCAAATATCTTTTTTCAACAACATAAACGGCAACTACACACATGGACCTCATTGAACTGAATACACAGAAATCAAATCAACTACATCTGTGGAAAGAGAAGATAGAGATAGACAAACTCAATATCATCAGTCAGAACAAGGCCAGGAGTGGATAGTGGAACAGACCATCAATTGCTCATATGCAAGTTCAAACTGAAGATGAAGAAAATTAAAACAAGTCCATGAAAGCCAAAGTATGACCTTGAGTATATCCAACCTGAATTTAGAGACCATCTCAAAATAGATTTGATGCACTGAACACTAACAACCCAAGACTAGATGAGCTGTGGGATAATATCAAGGACATCAAACATGAAAAAAAGTGAAAGGTCATTAAAAAAACAAGGAAAAAAGAAAGGACTAAAACGGATGTCAGAAGAGACTTACTCTTGAACTTGAAGTACCCAATGAGAATGGAAGAAATGATGAAGTAAAAGAGCTGAACAGAAGATTTCAGAGGATGGCTAGAGAAGGCAAAGTATTATAATCAAATGTGCAAAGACTTGGAGTTAGAAAACCAAAAGGGAAGAACACGCTTGGCATTTCTTAAGCTGAAAGAACTGAAGAGAAAACTCAAACCTCGAGTTCCAATATTGAAGGATTCTATGGGCAAAATACTGAATGATGCAGGAAGCATCAAAAGAAGATAGAAGGAATATACAAAGTCACTGCACCAAAAAGAATTGGTCAATGTTCAACCATGTCAGGAGACAGCATATGATCAAGAACTGATGGTACTGAATGAAGAAATCTGTTATGGATTGAACTGTGTCTCCCAAAAATATGTGTCAACCTGATTAGGCCATGATTCCCAGTATTGTGTTATTGTCCTCCATTTTGTGATTTGAGACAATTTTCCTATATGTTGTAAATCCTCATCTCTGCCTGTGGTTAATGAGGCAAGATTAGGTTATGTTAAAGAGGATTAGGGTGTGATACAACACCCTTACTCAGGTCACACCCCTGACCAGATGTAAAGGGAGTTTCCCTGGGGTGTGGCCTGTATCACCTTTTATCTTACAAGAGATAAAAGGAGAGAGAAGCCAGCAGAAACCTTATACTACCAAGAAAGAAGTGCCAGGAGCAGAGTGTGTCCTTTGGACCTAGAGTCCCTGTGCTGAGAAGCTCCTATACCAGGGGAAGATTGATGACAAGGACCTTCCTCCACAGCCCACAGAGAGAGAAAGCCTTCCCCTAGAGCTGATACCCTGAATTTGGACTTCTAGCCTCCTAGACTGTGAGAGAATGAACTTCTGTATGTTAAAGCCATCCACTTGTGGTATTTCTGTTATAGCAGCACTAGAAAACTAAGACAAAGTCCAAGCTGCGCTGAAAGCACTGGTGAAAAACAAGGCTCCAGCAATTGATGGAATACTAATTGAGATGTTTCAACAAACG
The DNA here is from genome assembly GCF_000243295.1 of Trichechus manatus latirostris. Classification (NCBI taxonomy): domain Eukaryota; kingdom Metazoa; phylum Chordata; class Mammalia; order Sirenia; family Trichechidae; genus Trichechus; species Trichechus manatus. Next base: position 4,122,638 of record NW_004444032.1, on the reverse strand, counting down.
GATGCAATACTGCATGCGTTCACTCGTCTATGTCAAGAAATCTGGAAGACACAGCTACGTGGCCAACCGACAGGAAGAGATACATATTTGTGCCCATTCCAAAAAAAGAGTGATCCAATAGAATGTGGAAATTATCGAACAATATCTTTCATATCACACGCAAGTAAAATTTTGCTGAGTATCATGAAAAAACGGTTGCAGCAGTACATCGACAGTGAACTGCCAGAAAGTCTAGCTGGATTTAGAAGAGGACTTTGAATGAGAGATATCACTGCTGATGTCAGATGGATCTTGGCTGAAAGCAGAGAATTCCAGAAAGATGTTTACCTGTGTTTTATGATTATACTAAGCATTTGACTGTGTAGATCATAACAAATTACGGATAACACTGCAAAGAATGGGAATTCCAAAACACTTAATTGTGCTCATGAGGAACCTGTATATACACCAAAGGCAGTCGTTTGAAAGAGCAAGTGGCTACTGCGTGGTTTAAAGTCAGGAAATGTGTACATAAGGGTTGTATCCTTTCACTGTACTTATTCAATCTGTATGCTGAGCAAACAATTCAAGAAGCTGGACTATATGAAGAAGAATGTGGCATCAGGACTGGAGGAAGACTCATTAACAACCTACGATATGCAGATGACACAACCTTGTTTGCTAAATATGAAGAGGACTTAAACTACTTACTGATGATCAAAGACCACATCCTTCAGTATGGATTGCACCTCAACATAAAGAAAACAAAAATCCTCACAACTGGACCAATAAGCAACATCGTGATAAACAGAGAAAATATTAAAGTTCTCAAAGATTTCATTTTACTTGGATCCACAAACAACACCCATGGAAGCAGCAGTCAAGAAATCAAACCATGTATTGCATTGAGCAAATCTGCTGCAAAAGACCTCTTTAAAGTTTTAAAAAGCAAAGATGTCACTCTGAGGACTGAGGTGCACCTGATCAAAGCCAAGGTATTTTTAATTGCTTCATATGCATGTGAAAGCTGGAAACTGAATAAGGAAGACCAAATGCCTTTGAATTACAGTGTTGGCGAAGAATACTGAATATACCATGGAATGCCAGAATAACAAACAATTCTGTCTTGGAAGAAGTACCGATAGAATACTCTTTAGAAGCGAAGGATGGCGAGACTACGTCTCACATACTTTGGACATTTTATCAAGAAGTTCCAGTCTCTGGAGAAAGACATCATGCTTGGTAAAGTAGAGGGTCAGCAAAAAAGAGGAAGACCCTCAACAAGATAGACTGACACAGTGGCTGCCACAATGGGCTCAAACATAGCAAGGATTGTGAGGATGGTGCAGGACCTGACAGAGTATCGCTCTGTTGTACATAGGGTCGCTATGAGTGGGAACTGACACGAAGGCACCTAACCACAACAACAACATATCCATCTAATGGAAAAGTACTCAAAATTAAAATTAAAACAATGAACTACTTATACATGCGACAATATGGATAAGTCTCAAAAACATTATGCAGAGCAAAACAAATGAGATGACACAAAAAAAGTACATACATACAATTCCACTTACATGAAATTCTAGAAGACATAAAAACTAATCTACTGCTTCAGAAGGGAGATTAGTGGTTGTTGAAGCCAGGGGTGGGGTCTAAGGCAACCATTTTTGGTGACATATGTATTCCATATCTGGACTGTCATGGTTGCTACACAGGTATTGTCAACACTCATTAAACTGTGCATTAAAAATGGTGCATTATATTTTATATAAATTTTAGCCCAGTAAAGTTGATTTTCAAAGAAAAAGGCATTAAAATATCTATTAAGAGAAACAAATTTATAAAAAAAGAAAAATAGCTAACCACCTTGAATTTTCCCATAGCTCTTTGTTCGTAACATTATTGCAGCACTTACCATATTGAACTATACTTGTTTGGTATTGTATGTCTCCTCCAATTCAGTAGTGAAATGAGAGAAGGCAGGAGATGTACCTCATTCATCTTGGTAGCCACGCTAGCACAGGGACTGAAATATGGTTATGATAGTTATTTTTCTGGAATTTTCAGAAGAAATTTCAGTTTCAAACATATGATTCCATCTTTACAGATTGTGTCAGTTCACAAATTAACATTACTCTCCTAGCTAAAAATCTTCCCACTGCTCATGTAATGGTACACAGGACCCCCTTTCCTTGTTTTCCACATGTTAAACTCCTACATATCCATCAAAATCAAGGACTGTGCCCCGTACACATTACGTGTGTGTGCTTTATCCACTTGTGTAATAAATCCTTGAAGGCAAGAACCAAGGGTTATTTATCTTTGTATCCCTTGCATAGTGTCTAGCGCATAATAGGCTGCCAACAAATGTTTACTAAATGAAATGACAACTGATATCCAGCACTTCTGTGCTAACTCTGCTTTTTTGTTGAGCTTTCTAAAAATCAAACCAATTATTCACAGTTATGTAGATGGATTTTGATGTCAACTTTTGGGAACTGGACTAAGCACAATAAACTGCCAAAGTTTATTACTAGTTTCAAGGTGGCTCAGTAAGATAAGAATCTAGTAATCGCATGACAGCATCTAGAAAGAAAAAGCTAAACAGAATATGGCCAGTCACCCCTATCACCAAGAATCTTTCACCTGTAAGAAGGTCTAAAAAACAGCTGGCTATTTCTTTGAACTACATTCTAAACAACAGGCACACCTGGATGTTGAATGTGACCAGTCTTTTATTTCAGGGCACAGTGATCAAGGTCTTGAACAGTTATTACTCTTAATTTGGTGATGTCTCCTAACTTTTACCAGTGAAAATGAAGAAGTTAGCAGAATGAAGAGCCTGTTACCCTCAGCAATGTGGGGGGTGAGGGGTGGGGGTGGAGGTGGAGGAAGGTCTATCTTAATTATCAGCATATATTGGCATAATATTGTAAAAATTTATGTTTATGAAAATTGATCACTCATCATTAAAAGAGCTTCTCTATTGTTTAAAGAACTAATTGTTCCATTTTACAAAGAACTATTTTTAATAAAATTTTTCATTTTGCTCTTAGTTTATATCATTTCAGTATATTTTCCATATGTGAATAAGATGGACAATTCAAAAAAAAAGAAGAGGAAAAAGCAAATATCTAGGATCTTAAATTATGATCTTACAAAAACTTACTTCATTTTAATTTTTAATTCTAAAATGTCTTTTGTTGATATCTCACAATTTAAAATTTTTAATTTTTAAACGTTTGTTTTAAAATAGTACTTAAACTAAAAAGTGATAAACATTTGTTACTATTTTGTTATTATTTTAATATTATTTACCATTTCTATTAAGTCACTGCATTTTAATTTTTGGTTATAGTCCTTCTAGTTTCACTTAGGTATTATAGCCCTGAACTTTGCACTAAACATGTTTTATGTGTGCTATAACCTATTATAGGGCCGCTATGAGTTGGAACCAACTCAACAGCACCTAACAACAACAACATAACCTATTATAAAATACAGTGGTTATCTACCTCACAGCAGAGAAGGCTCCCAGAGTAATAACACTTTCCAAAAGTGCATATGCTATATAAAATATATAAAGTTTAATTTTATATGAAAATTTAATGCATCATTATATAACATAATTTCACATACAATATTATCTATTAATTCAAAAAATAATTTTCAAGTTGCTACATTTCCCATAATTTAACACGTTCCTAATTTACACAGTCTTTATTCTTTGACAGAAATTGTTTTTTACTTAAAACTGCTACCTATATATTCTCATTTTATTTCTCATTTCTTTAGAAATAGTCATACTCATTAACTATTATTGGTATAGTAGTTCACAGAACAATGCTTCCAATTGTTAGGTTAAAATCTAATAATAAGGAAAAAATATAATAGTTTTGTTAAACAAAAAACAGTAGAAATCAGCCAAGATCAGGCCTGATATTCAGAGAATCCGGAATAACTACATAAAAGATAATTGAACATTTTAAGCAACACAACACATTTTAGGAGTCAGAGATACAAATTGAGTTTTTTCACAAAACATAGCACTTACAATGGTGCATGTCAACTCAGCTGTTTAAGTTATAACTAGGCTCCTGTATCTACTCCTTATCTTTCCAATCTTGGTTGTATTCATTATCTACAAGATCAGGCGCTTAAGTCGGTGAATACAAAGGAAAGAGTTCTACACTAAAAGGCAGATGTAAAGTCTAGACATGGCACAGTGCCCTACTTTGCACAGGTATTGTGATAAAATGTTACTATTTGAAAATAGTACAGTACATACCAGGAAAACATGTAAGTTAAGTAAATGTATAAGGGCAAATAAAATAATCAGGTCTTAAGATAAAATTTTATTTAGGACAACTCAGCTGCAAAAGGAAAGGAAATTTCGAATCCTGTTGGCAGTGTGGGAGTAGGAGATCAAGGAGATGGGCAAGAGGGGGTGGGGCAGGTGAAAAAAAGAAACAGTGACGGAAAATTATTTAAAGTTTCCATCCCTGGGTCATATGTTTTGAGAGCCTTCACATCTGTGTGTACCAAAAAAAAAAAAAAAAAAAACAACCCATTGCCATGGAGTCAATACTGACTCATAGGACCCCATAGGACAGAGTAGAACTGCCCCATAGGGTTTCCAAGCAGCAGCTGGTAGATTCAAACTGCTGACGTTTTGGTTAGCACCTGAGCCCCTGTATACATAGAACAAGAAAATTGTCTAGGCAGAAAAATACTATAAAATGGACAATACAAAGCGAAATACTACAATTGTAAAACATCAGACTTCTCTTGGCCAATCTTACTTTAATGGTATCATCGTACAAAAGGAAGAAAACTTCATGGAACCCAGGAAAAATAGAACTCTGTCATAAACTTTGAAACATAACATTATAATGAAAAAAATATCAGGAGAAATTTTGGGGAGAAAAAGATGTATTCTTCAATAATAATTTAACTTGGCCTGAATTTATAAGACTATCCTTCAGTTTTGCAAATTGCCTCCAATTTGCTCAGCATCATTCTTTTACGCCAGCTTAAAATAAGCAAAGATTACACAAGTACCATGTGCCATCCTAAATAAGGAGAAAAAAAAAAAGTACAATATGGTATTTAAACAGCTGTGTGAAGATACTGGTTAAAACAAGAATCATTTTTCAGCTGAGCTTGTTATGCTTCATTTTCCTAAATATAAACTAGCACATCATTAAATTAACCACTGATTTGTAGACTAAAGCAAAGAGCCCCACCTGCAAATAATCCAATAAACACAATAATTTTTCAAATGCTTGTAAAATTGTCATAATTTGGGGTTGAGATTATGGAGAAGGAGGAAAAACACAGAAATCATTTCGTAGCTTTAGTGGGAAAAACACAATTGTCTTTCATTATTTGCGGTTTTATATGAGTGAGCTGACAAATTTACAATAAATAATACATTTGTAAATACCCTAGTAAGAATTTTATACCAGGCAATTAATGAAGATTATTGCAGAAAATCAATCTTTAGAAAATAAACAAAAATGTTAAATGATACGCGGCCAGTCTAATTAAGCATTACAAATACATGAGCTTGAACCAGCTGACAACATGGAAGAAAAGGGAGTCTATGTTCAAAATAATTCTACTCCTAAGGGTCCAAGAAATACCATCTAGTTCACCAGAAGAAGTTAATGTACGAAGTGATATCTCATTGACCAAAGAATTAATACTTATTCACATACACTCACTCAGTCTCTGCTTTCCATTATGTTTGAGATTTTTATTTTCCCTTAAAGTAAACAAAGCAGTGTGCTAAAATATGTGGTTAAGCAAATATGTCCAAAAGAAAATAAACATGCATGATTTAATGCTATTGTGTTATATAAATCTTCGTAGAGCACAGGTTCTTTAAGTGGGGTTCATACACCCGTTTCCCCACCGAAGATTTCAGTATATAGAATTCAAGGAGGATGGCTTACGCATTTGGATGGAATAGAGATCTTTTTTTTTCCCACTAACATCTATCTGAAATGTAAATTTTCCCTCCATTAAGAATGCAGGCAATAAAGACAGTTGTATTAGCAGTGACCATGACACATAGAAATCACAGACACTCTGAAATATTGTTATACTCATCACTAACACCAAATTATAATGCTTATTAGAAGTAATACTTGGCTGCTGTTGTTGTTAGTTGCTGTCTAGTTGGCTCCGAATCCTGAAGACCTTATGTATAATAGAACGAAACATTGCCTGGTCCTGTGCCATCTTCATCATCGTTGGTATGTCTGGTATGATCACTGGTAATGCTGTTGTTGTAAGCTGCTGTGAGTCAGCCCCTGACTCATAGAAACTCCATGTGTTATAGAGTAGAACTGCTCTATATGGTTTTCTTGGCTGTAATCTTTATGGTAACAGATTGCCAGTACTTTTCTTCCACAGAGCCACTGAGTGGGTTCAAGTTGCCAACTTTTGGTTAGCAGTCGATAGAAAACCGCTTGTGCCACCCAGATTCCTGTTGGTAATGCTACACCTTATTATTATTACCACTATACATATATTTACTATATTAGAGTTTTTAAAAATATTTTATGACTGTATTTAAATTTAATTCATTTCCTTAGTAATCCTATGCATTCTATTTTGTGTATAGATTTCACTAGATCACGAAGTTGTCCACGGCACAGCAAAATGTTAAGAACCTTTGAATCTGAACCTAGAAAGTAAGGTAAAATAAAGGGTAAGGAAACATGAAATTCTGAAGTTAAAACTACTTTTTGTGTTTTTTTTAAATTCTGGAGGAATAATCGTCCTAGTTGAAGTCAATCAAATAAACATTGCCTTAAGCTCTAATTAATGCCTTCCTCTTCTACCCTTTATTAGTTCTAAGCAATGTTCTTGGGTTTAAAACTTTATATTAATGATGGAAAAAGTATAAAATTTCTTATCCTTATTTAATCATTAAAAAATCTGCTTCAAGATGTACTGGATTATGACAAAGAGCAGATTTTACATAGCCCTGATAGAGAAGTATACTGCTTTCTCTGCCAGGTGAATGTAAACAACTTCTTGTAATCATGGCTAACCGATATAGGAAAAAAATATTTTCAAGATAGATATACCAATATATATTATTACATAGGAACTGCCATAGAAAAGGTAGTCTAGCTCCAGTAATCAAAATCACATCTGGAACAGTAGGTGCAATTGAAATCACAATCTGATTAACTTTACAATAAAACTTTGTAGTTTTCCAAGCCCATTCCCCTTTTGCACAAGCCAAATAAGTCAGTAAAATGAAGATATGACTTTAAAAAATCCCTGTTTTTGCATTTTTCAAGTATTCAAAGGTAGCACTAATCTCTATAATTTTTCTGTGATGCAGTTATTGTTTTGGTTTAATTTCCTGAGTAGGAGAACAGTGCTGGGACTTTCCACTTGGACCCTCCTACCATAATACCCCTCAATCCCTGCCCAATATGTACTGTCTCATATATGTATATGCTCAAGTTAGAAAAAGTATATACTCATATTTAAAAGCAATTATAAAGGACCATTTGTAAAAGTCCTTTTATTCTCTTTCAGTTTTCACAACAACCCTGTGAGAAAGGTATTGATGGCTCCTTTGTACAAGCATGAAAACTGATCTCAAAAAGGTTAAGAGGATAAGCCAAACGCTTACTCTAGTCTTCTGACCCTAAATCCTGTACCTGCTCCAGCCTATCACATTTCATCTAAGAGATGTCTACAATACAAATTTCAACCATATCTAAAGCCACTGTGATCTAGAGACAATGAAAACTCTGTTGGTGCATCATGAGTTACATCTAATGTAGAAACAAAGATTTAGCCAAGTTTAATGTGATTTGACCGAATTCAAGAATCATGATGTTAAAGACCAACATTACATAGGCAAAGAGAAACTACGACTCCATGGAAATTGAGGTTTATCACTCAGAGTATCTAGACATTCTGTATTTTGAAGATATAATAGTAACAAATCAGAGACAGCAATAAATAGTCAAAAGTCTGAAAAGTAAAGGCAAACATTCTTAATAAAGATGTTTGCAATTTGACTTAACTCTTAAATTTAGGAATTAAAAAATATTACAAAAATTTTTAAAAAATCATCTTCAATACAAGCCTAGTCATCCTGGCCCAAAGAATACAGTTATAAGACTGCTGGGAACAACGTGTCATTGATTCCACTTGTTCAGTTAAGGGTGTTTGTTTTATTTTCAATTGCTTAAGGAAAATTTAAGACTCTTCAAGCAAGTTCTTTAAATCTATTTAACTAATTTTTTTTTTAATTTTGATTTTAATAATTGATTACTTCCTTAAACTTGTCAGAGTCAAATCAAATTTTTTAAAATGTCAGGAAAAGCTGTATGAAGTTCATTATAGGTTCTATATACTCTCATTTTCTTATATTTTTGAGAAAAATACTAAGGAGGCAGTTTCATCTTAAAAATCTACATTTTCCCAAACTGACCTTTAATAAGCACCAAGCATGCTGAACGTATATTAATAGAATGTGAACTTTACTAATGATGTCATCCTTATAATGTTATACTTCTCCAATCGATTGCCAATGGATTAGAGAAGTAGAAACTATATTGGCTTATGATTTAGTAGTTGTATTATCCAATATTGGCCAGAATCTAAAACGTTAAAGTGAAAGTGGGCCAGAGGTGCCAGGGGAGGGTCTTTAAGCGGCCCAAATACCAGTTTAATTAAAAGGCAGATTGACTCTCTCCACAAAGCAAATAGCATCTGTTATGGATTGAATTATGTCCCCTAAAAATTCGTGTCAACTTGGCTAGGCCATGATTCCCAGAACGTATGACTGTCTACCATTTTGTAACCTGATACGATTGTCTTACGTGTTGTAAATCCTAATGTCTATGATGTGAATGAGGCAGGATTAGAGGCAGTTATGTTAATGAGGCAGTACTCAATCTACAGGATTAGGTTGTATCGCTTGAGTCAATCTCTTTTGAGATATAAAACAGAGAAGCGAGCACACAGGAGAGGAACCTCCTACCACCAAAAATGAAGAATCAGGAGGCAAGTGCATTGTTTGGACCCAGGGTCCCTGCGCTGAGACCCTCCTAGACCCAGGGGAAGATTTATGACAAGGACCTTCCCCGAGAACCTTCCCCTGGAGCTAGTGCCCTGAATTCAGACTCCTAGCCTCCTGAACTGTCAGAGAATAAATTTATCTTTGTTAAAGCCATCCACATGTGGTATTGCTGTTATAGCAGCACTAGATAACTAAGCCAGCATCCTTTCCCCCAAGATGCCTGGTTAGTACAGATACAGAAGCTGACAGGGTACTTGTGTTCCTTAGGAAGACTAGTATAGGGTTTAAGTACACAAACAATCCAAGGTTGAGTATAATGGTGGGTGGTGAGGTCTGATGGTAACAGCATGCACATACAGAAGTTTGAAGGAAGCAGAAAAAGGGGAATCTGGGAACTCACTTCTCATTAAAGATTCTACCACAGAAGCCATCATAATTACTAAGAAACCTCAGATCATACAGCAGGTCTGAACATAACTAAACCTGTTGCTGTTAGGTGCCATCGAGTTGGTTCTAACTCATAGCAACCCTATGTACAATTGAACAAAACACTGTCTGGTCCTGAGTCATCCTCACAATCATTGTTATGCTTGAGCCATTTTTGCAGCCACTGTGTCACTCTATCTCATTAAGGGCCAAAGTAATTAACCTAGGACAAAGTTATTAATTGCAAAATGTTGGTGTGTCTCAAATATAATCAGGAATAGGTTTTCTAGTTCTGAGGGGAATGGCAAAGTTTTATGTCAAAAGATTGCCTAGAATATAGTACTTTTTAAGATAATGCCTCACATCAAACCACTTCAAGACTAAATAACTACGACATCATTAAGAAAGATTTCTCTTAGTTGGTGGATTCTTTAAGAAAATTTTAGTTGCTAAATTCACACTACTAAATAGCTGGTGTTATTTACATTTCAAGTGTGGAAATAACAGTTCTTTCAAATCAATTAATGAGCAAATACATTGTTCATTGTTCACAAAAGTCAGTATTAGCCACACTTCACGGAGTAATTCTAAGATTAGCCTGCTAATTAGCCAGAAGCTAGCCATCTACATCAATTATATCTCTGTTGTCATTATCTTAAAGTTTGTCAACATGTTGTAAAAACCAAAGAAGAAAACATGCCGCTCATATCCTCGTGGTAGTATAAGCCACCAAATACATCTGTGGGAAGGCAAGGCTGAAGGCGTGCTTACACTTTCAGGGCTTTCTAAAGAATCATTTGTAATCATGTCACATGTAGCAAACTGCTGACAGCATTCTTTTTTCACCCTCACAGCATCCAGAGAACTGTTTAGCAATATCAAGCTGTGATCCTGATGTTGTATAGCTTCAAAGACCATAGTTAAAGTCCTCATAAGCACTAAAAGCCATCTCCACACAAGAAGTAGTATATCCTTCTACACTAATGTGCTACATATTATAGACTCCTCCAGTATGTTCCAAATGTGCTACAATGGTCTTTCAGAAGAGCAAAAAATTCATAGCATCTTAGCATATCCAAGACTCTTTTTGGCTGGTAAGATGATGGGAGTTGACTGGGATAGAAGGTGGAGGAAACAGAGTCAGAAGAGAATATTAAGTTAGTGAACTATCAAAGGTCCTTATCAGACATCAGTTTTACATATTTGGTTGTTCCAACGACCACTTTTCAGGAACAATCCCATAACTTGTTTCAATAGAGAAGAATTATTCTATATGTATGAATACCACTTTAGGGAAGAGACATTTTCAGTTTCAGTGTTGGTAATTGTGATGGTTAAGATTGTATGTCAACTTGGCTAGGCCACTATTCTCAGTGTTTTAGCAGTTGTATAATGTTGTGATCACTTCCCTGTTGAAATCTGATATGTGATCACCCCATGATGGAATCTGCTGAGTGGTACTGGCAGAGGCAGGGCCTGTGGCAGCTCACCCCCACCTCAGTTCATCTCTCTGCCTTCCGCGGGTTACTTTCTGCCCGCTCGCCTTGCCAAGGTTTTTGGCTTGTTCCAGACTCAGCAGCTGCTTCTTGTCTCACCTCCGGTTCTTGAGACTTGAGCTAGCCGCTTACCTGTTGATCTTGGAATTCGTCAATCTTCTCAGCCTGCGAGCAAGAGTCCGGTTCCCCGACCTGCTGATGTTGGGTTTACCAGCCCCTGCAGTCACGTGAATCAGGAGAAACCTTGCAGTCTTGTCTGCTGATCTTGGAATTCATTGACCTTCACAGCCTGTGAGCGGGAGCACCTCTCCAACCTGCCGACCTTGGGTTCACCAGTTTCTGCAGCTCCATGAATTGGGAGAGGCCTCTACCCTGATCCACGGACTTGGGATGTTTTAGCCTCTACAATTGTGCAAGCTGTTTCCTTGATATAAATCTCTCTATACATATTTTTTTTTTTAATTTTTTTTTTTTTGGCTTTAACAAAGGAAATTTATTTCTTCACAGTAAGGTAGGCTGAAGGTCCAAATTCAGGGTGTCAGCTCGAGGGGAAGGCCTTCTCTTCCTGTCAGCCTTCTCATCAATGTTCCCCCAGACAGACCAGCAGCTTCTCTGCACAGAAACCTTGGGTCCAAAGGACGCGCTCTGCTCCCGGTGCTTCTTTCTTGGTGGTATGAGGTCCCCTACTCTCCACTTGCTTCCCTTTCCTTTTATCTCTTTCAGGAGATAACAGGTGGTGCAGGCCACACCCCAGGGAAACTCCCTTTATATTGGACTGGGGAAGTGACCTGGGTAATGGTCATGTTAACAATCCCACCCTAATCCTCTTTAATGTAAAATTACAATCACAAAACCGAGGCCAACCACACAACACTGGGAATCATAGCCTAGCCAAATTGATACACACGTTTTTTGGGGGACACAATTCAATCCATGACAGTAATTTAAAACCAAAGTCTTCCTAGAACGCTAACTTGCATATAGTATAAAAAACGAAACCACCAGATTAAAGAAAGGCCAGAACATTGGCTGAAAATAGAACTTTAGGGCACTTCCAGGCAATGCTCAAGGCCTACTAGGGGGATAACTAATGGTTAATAATTCTAGTGCAACATTCTTTAGAAGGTGATAACAATGACTATATGAAAATGGTTTCTATTTTTCTTTTTTTAAAATGAGGTGAAATTCACATAACATAAAATTAACCATTTAAAGTAAACAATTTAGTGGCATTTAGTGCATTCAGAAAGTTGTTTTATTTTTAAGTATTCTTAAATGGAACTTTTTCCTCCTTTATTGACTACTCATTACTGTATGTTTCTAGGCATTAACAGACCACTTTGGAGGAGCGGAGGAACTCATCCCCAGATCAACCTCCTTCCTGGGAAGACAGCTGCTCAGAAAGAGAGGACAAGTCACGTGATACTTCTACAATGACAGTCACAGTCCAACTGCACACTGTTGAGCAGTGGGGGACAGTTGGTAAGGTTGTGATTCCAAGAGAGAAGCTACTCCTACGGCACAAACCTGAATGATTTTGAGCTCCCAAACGGAACCTTCTCATGTTGCTCCACTCATCTCAGTGGATGACGATGTCAACATCCACCACCTCACCCAAATGGGAAGCATGGGTGTCATCCCTGCCTCTTCCTTTTCATCCCACAGTCAATCAGTCCAAATTCTTATTAGCTCTTGAATCTACTCATTTCTCTCCAACTAACTGACTCAGCACTTGTATGAATCCATATCATCTCTAACTCAAGTTATTTCATCAGCTTCCTAACTGGTTTCTCTGTCTCTTATCCTATAACCCACCAATTCATACTCTTAAACGCAATCAGAGTCATCTTCCTAAAATCTTTCAAGGGCTCCCCACCCCCTCAGAGTCAAGTCCAAACTCCTTTACATAGCTTAAAAGACCCTTTATGATTTGACTGATGACTTCTCAAGCCTGATCTCTGACCCTACGTTTCATACTCCAGCAATGCCAAACTACTTGCAGTTGTTGGATTGGTCATGCTCTCTTATCTTAGCACAGGACCTCATCACTCCTTTTCCTACTCTTCCTCATCCTTTGGAGAATAAATCAGATATCATTCTCTAGGAAATCTTCTTAGACCTCTCCAATTTGGCCAGATGAACCATCGATGTGCTATGAAAGCACCCTGTGCTGAGAGTTATACTACATTGCACTGTATACTTTTTTTCTCTCCCATCCCCTTTCCTGACTACAAGATCCTTAAAAGTAGAAGCAGTCTTGTTCATATTTGTATTATAATGCCTGGTATCTGGAATGAAGCAGACTCTCAATAAATTTTTTTTTTTATTTTCTGAACAAAAGAAATATACAAATAATAGTGGGAGTGGGAGGGTAGGAAAATCTGTGCTTTCTTCAAGAAAAAAATGGTCACCAAAATTTATAGGAACTATGAACTAAGCTACCCTTCAGGTATTCCCAAAGAACAAAAAACAGCTAAGAGTTTGTCAGATATTCCAGGACACTCCTAGTAAAATCCAGGAAAGATTACTCATCAAGAGGCTACAGAGTCATGCTGGCCTCTAGATCAGACTGAATCTTCTTGGCCTACAGACCATAAATAAGCACCTGTCCTTGCTGTGAAAATTTAAGGTAGCACACCATTGGCAGGGTGTCAACAGATTGCAACCTCTGTTGAAAGAAAACATTTTAATCAAAATCCTGCTTCCTTACATGATTTAATCATTGCACACTGATTAAATAAATTACAGTAATTATAAGGAATGTTTTCTATTCATCCTGTGTGCCCCTAAGAAGCACAACCGCTCAAATCACTAATTTGAGATAATGCACTCAATGTCCTAAATTAAATGCAAATATTCTCAATGAAAAAAGATACCAAAATCTTTATTTTTAAAAAATCATTTATCTTTGATGTTGAGCTTCTCAGGTGTTTGTAATGCATCCCAGGAGTGATAAAAAGGGAGTCCTTTTTTAAAAAATTAAAATTTAATTTTAAATCCAAAGTTTGGAGTTACTATGTAACTATGTTCCACATCTCTAACTGCAGGAAATCTTGAATATGAAAAGCTGAATGTGGTTTCAATTCAAGTATCCTCTGAACAGCCTCATCCCTCAAAGTCCAAGGAATGAGAGAAAAATATGACTAGCACTTTATTTAATTAAAAGGTGTAGAACTATGCAGTGATTAGTGTAGAAAAGTTCAGCATGGCTTCTTCAAAGGTTCTGTAAAATACTTATAAGGCTTTCCTTTTATCCTTGCCTTGTCACTAAGTAACTTATGTTAAAGTACCTTCAGTTATGATATAAATCCTTAAACCCAGAATACCTTATGTTATAACTCAAAAGTATTTTAAAACCCACAGCACAGTAAGAGGTCTACTTCATTCACAGTACTTAATAGTACTTGCCTTTATTTTGGAACCTTTATAACTTCAGCAAGAGAAAACAATGTCATAAAATATCCCCGTAGAAATGTTAACATAATGGTTCTCAAGTTATATTTCTAGTTGCATACTTAGCCTTCAGCATGGCCCCTAAGAATTTGCTGCACAATTGCTAACAAATAAGATACCGTCTCAGGAATTCTTTCATTCCTGACTTAATGGAATAGTATGTGACAGATAACAGATTCTAAATAGATATTTATCAAAGTAGAATTGACTCCATGACTGATTAAATGCAGCATTCTAGTTCAAATCATAAGGACACACTGAAACTGAAGACAAAGCAAACATAGCACTGGCATAATATTATAATGGATTATGTAGATAGGATCACCTTCTGTCCATCAATCAGTCACCTTCTGCTCTAAATCACTGACATGCTGAGGCAGAGAGAATAACAACAGGATTCTGGGTTACTAAGCTAAATTTGAAATTAAGGGAGGGAACTCTCTAGGTGCCAAAAATGAAGGAGGGACTCAAGTCTGAGTAATAGTAGGAACTGAAGCAAAAGAAATTTAGATATAACACTAATAGCATTATGTGATCACAATTCAAAAATAACACAAAAGCCCTAATAAATCAATAATAATTTAAAAGATAAAAAGACTCTTCCACCTGGAAATTCAAAAGCAAGCTATTAAACAACTAATTTTATAAATCATGGCTAAAGAAATTCTCAAAAGAGAATCCATAGCATTAAATGCTTAAATGATTTCTTAAAATAATATAAATACGAAAAGAAATGTTTTAAACAATCAACTCAAAAAGCTAGAAAAAGACTCACAAAGCAAACAAAAGAGGGAAGAAATTAATAAAAATAAACATAGAAACACAGTAAAATTAATAAATAAATCAAACAGCAGACTATTTGAAACACTCAATAAAACAGGCAAAGTACTAGCCAACCTAGTAAAAAGGAGGAAGAAGAGAGTAGCAAGTTCTAAAACACAAAATAAGAAATGACAAGGGAGAAATAATCATGAAAAGAGATGAAGCAAAGAATGAAGAAGAGAAGGAAGTCTATTTTGCACGCAAATAAATTTAAAAGCATAGATGAAATGAAATTTCACTTGATAAAGTGAGCCTTACTAGAAAGAGAATGCTACTGAGGAAATGCCTAGAAAAGAAGTAAAACCAACCCATCAATTACAGATCATAATTTATAATAGGTTCCTTAAGTTAAGGTAAGGCATGATATCTTAAAAGAAAGGAAAAAATCTGAAGGCACATTTGAAAAAGCCACTGAATATTTTTAACAAAAGCAAACCAGGGAGTTCCGGCAAAATGGTGCTCTAGGCAGAAGCACGACGCCGTCCCTCCACAGCAAAGATCCGAAAAACTAAGTCAAACAGAGAATACAACAATCCTGAAACCCTAAAACATCAAATGAAGAGA
>NW_004444032.1:4045169-4105867 GCF_000243295.1 Trichechus manatus latirostris | reverse complement strand
AAATTTTTGAAATGGTGTATCTTTGGCTATGTGTATTTTCACCAAAAAAAAAAGGTTGAGAAGATAGAGGGTTAATATGGTGTGGGGTTGTTAACCAATGTCATAAAACAACATGTGTACTACTGTTCCATGAGAAACTATTTGTTCTGTAAGCCTTCACCTGAAGTACAATAAAATATAAAAAAAAAAAAGCAAATCAAACCAAATACGTTGCTGTAGAGCCGATTCTGACTCATAGCAACCCTACAGGACAGAGTAGAACCGCCCCATTGGGTTTCCAAGGAGCAGCTGGTGGATTTGAACTGCCTACCTTTTGGGTAGCAGCCAAACTCTTAACCACTGCACCAACAGGGCTGCTTAACAAGAGCAGCAAGGTCTAAATAAGAAAACTGATTTAAAGTCATGTGTAACATAATTTTAAATTTAAATGTAACTTCTTTAAATGACAAGTTCCAATTCAACAATCCCAAACAAAACCAAAAACCAAACCCGCTGCCGTCAAGTCGATTCCGACCCATAGCAACCCTACAGGACAGAGAAGAACTGTGCCATAGGGTTTCCAAGGACTGCCTGGTGGATTCCAATGGCTGACCTTTCGGTTAGCAGCCAAACTCTTAACCACTACGCCAACAGGGTTTTCCCCAAACAAAAGAGAAGTATTTTCAATAAATAAAAATAAACATTCAATATCAACGACCATCCATCTATTTATTGACAAATCTATTTTTATTTTTTAAGAAAAACGCAATAACTGGTAAATAAAGCAAAACTGAAAGTGCCAAACAATAATATATCAAAGATGTTTTCTGTAATACTGTGAATCTACTGGAACAACTGCTCGGCATTTGGTTGCTTCACAATCTGTTATTTTTTATCAAATCTGACTAGGGTAAATCTGTCACATCCATAAAAACATTAACTGAAATTAATATGCAAATTATGGTGCCTGTGTGGGATGCCATTTCATTAATTTCAATTCACTAACATAATTGTGTTCTGTAAATTTATGAGTTTTGCAAATGCCATCCCACAGAGAATGCAATATTTAGTGAATATTATCTTACTAGCATAAAATTTGACAATAGGTTAGTCCACAGCAAAACAGGTAATCTAAAATTTTAGTCACAAAATAATTTACATACATTTTCATAGATGTGTTTTCTTTGAGCTAATTGCAACAGTTTTTTAAACAAAGTTATCTTCTTTTAACTTTTAAAATAATACCTGTTAATGGTAGAAATTTTAGAAAATCTTAAAAAATATATAAAAAAGGAGTATTTTCAAAATCTGCTATCCTTAAAATATAAGTAGTAATTGTTAATATTTTGATATATTTTGTTTCAATCTTCTTGAATGCAGGTAGACACATTTTTAAAAAAATATAAACTTGAAAACAATAAATAAAAAATTTTTCAAAATAAATACAATTTTCTATTCCACCCCTTTTACTCAATATTGTAGCTACTTTTTCATATCAGTAAGTAAACTTAAAAATGTCATTTTAAATGAATGCATAATATGATAATCATATGGACCTACCAAAATATTTTTAATCATTCCATTATTTTTTAGTGCCTGCGTTTTTCAATTTTTTTTAGTTTTATAAATCCTTTCGTTATAAAGCCCTCAGGTAATATTTGTGCAGCTCTCTGATAAATTTCCTTAAGAAAAACCCCTTAAAGTGGAATTACTGAATCAAAGGATGTAAACCTTAATACATATCATCTAATTGCCTTCCAAAAAGATTGAATTATTTCACATTCCCACAATGAGCACGAGTTCGCATATTCCCTTAAACCCTTACCCATACTAGACATTGTTATTTTTCAGCTTTGTCAATGTTGTAGTCAAAATAGCATCTTACAGTTGATTCATTTGCATTTCCTTATTAGAGAGGTTGAACCCATGATGAAATTTTACTGTAGTAATAATCTGCTAGAATTTTAATTTAAATTATAACGTAGTCTTGCCTACGACTGAATTGTGAGTCACAGTGCTATTTATAATTTATTACTGCTTGAAGTTACATGTGGTAAACCATGCTGTGTTTAAATTATGTACAGTACTTTTAAAAAAAAACAAAAAAAAAAGTTATATTTCATGAAGTCTCCTAAACCAAACTAGAGTAAATTTCTACTCTCTTCACTTCCTATTGTATGTGGGCCCATAAAGATAAAAAGAAAATTACACTTAATAGAGTTTTATATATTTTAGGTATTTTGAAGGCATTTAGTTCATTATAACTAAATTAAGTCAATAAAATTATCCATATGTGAGAGTGAGACTTCAAAAAATAAGAATACTTAGAAGTAACTGATAATTTCATGAAGGATTTTTTTTTCTCAAAACTACAGAAACATTTTTAAATGAAGACCAAAGACTAGAATTAAAATATCTCAGGTATCAAAGTTATAATAATTCCCAAGTTATAGATGTATAATCTCTCTCCAAAAGTGAAAGTTTCAAGATGGCTCAATTCTTGTCTTTTACACTGCCCAGTTGATAAACCCTCTTCGGCCACAAACAATGTATTCCCTCTTGAGATTCCTAATTTTTGAATATGAAATAGTAGAAGTCAAGGGGGAAGAGAGGAGAAGGTGGAGAGGGGAGAAAAAGAGAGGAGGTGGGCAATACCACTTCCTCCAATGTTGATCCCATTTGGATCAACAAAAGAAGAAAATCAAGGACTTCAGTATTATTTGCCACTATGCTTTTGTGGCAAAAGCAAACATTCCTGACTTTTTTTAAAAAAAACAAAGTAAAAATATTCAATGGAAGAGAGCCACATCCCTTTACCACAGACATCAAAAAGAAGGCAATGGATTTTATTTTCAAAAATAATAATGCGTAAGACATAACAAGCTTGTCAGCTTGGACTGGTCTTGATACCAGAAAAAAATGAAAAACTATAAAAGACCTTTTTGGGAAAAATTGTGGACTGGATATTAGATATTACTACAGAATTATTGTTAATTTTCTTAGGTGTAAAAAGGTAATCATAGTTATGCAGGAGAATGTCATATTCTTTTCTGTAAGTATGAATATTTTAAGTATTTAGTCACAAAATGTTTGATCTCAAATTGCTAATTTGTAGTTCGGTGCCCTAATAATAAACAGCATTGAAAATGAGAAAAATTACAATTTTCTTGTATGTTTGGGGAGATGACCATGTAAATATTTAAATTAGTTAACATTAGCATTAAATACAGTGGTCTAGAAAATATTAAATTATATGTAGACAACTACAAATTAATGTCTTATTAGGTGAACGGATTTAGAAAGGTTTTAAAAGGTGGTTCTCACACCTGAATTGTTAAACATGCAATTCTTCAATCTTCTAAATTAGCTGACTAATGGTAAACATCAGAGGGTTCACAATGACATTAGTTAGAGTTTGAATTTTACTTTTTACACATAAGGTATTACTTCCTCTATTTAAAAAGAAAGTTCTGGTTCTTACCATAGACGTGATTTAAATGATCTATTCCAAATGATCTATTCCAAACTCAAAGTCCCCGGCAGTAGCCCTCAGCTGCTAATCGAAAAGTTGGAGGTTCGAGTTCACCTAGAGGTTCTTTGGAAGAAAGACCTGGCAATCTGCTTCTGAAAAATCAGCCACTGAAAACCTTATGGAACTCAGTTCTACACTGACACACTTGGGGTCACCGTAAGTCAGATTCGACTCAAAGGCAACTTTTTTTTTTTAATCCAAATTCAATATCCCTTGCCATTCTAGTGACAAGTACAGCTGTTCTTTGCTGAGTAAGCCCAACAATTGTTACGAAAGGAGTCACTGCCATCATAGACTCTCAGGCAGCTCCAAGGAAGACTTCAAAAAGAATTAACCAATTTGTGACTGCAGCAGGTTATCATTTTCTTTCTTTAATCAATTTTGTACTTACAGCATTTTTCTCCTCTTTGCTTTAAGATAACTCTTTTTGTTCCATGCAACTACTATTTGCATAACACAAAAAAGTAACAATTACAACAGCACAAATGTGTTCATGAACGAATCTTACTCACTTCTACTTTAGATGCATGTTTCTTTACTTTCTATAATTTACAACTTCATTTTACTATCCCAAATTTGAAAATAGAAATCATTTTAGATGATATAAATATATGAACTAACAAAGACTTCACCAAATATAGTGGGGGTGAGGACAGAGAAATAGTATATTCCATTCAGCTACCAAAGTCAGTTTGAATTTAAGTAAGTATTAGAAAATAAAAGCAATAATACATACATATAACATATGACTTATACAGAAACACAGCATACAACACCATGTAGCAAAAATTATCTGAAATTGTGATATATAGAATAGTAAATACCAATCCTGGGTTTTGAAAAAGAATCGCCTATAAACATTTACTTTTTCAACAGTCCAAAGTTACATACAGAGTGCTGTTTCATCACTTAGCTAATAACAGAGATGTGTCACTCAAATACTTAATTTCAATAGTCATCATATAAATGATACCCTTTTATACCTATTTATAGGGCAAACAGGCATCTGTACAATAACATCCAAAATAGTTTATACCTTTGGACTTGTACATTTTTTTTAACATATTATAAACCTTGGCTTTAAAGGAGTAGGCATATCCTAAGTTCAAGTCAGAAAATATAACTAATACACACATAAATGTAACTAAACATACTCATTCTTAAAATTTATGTAACAGAAAATATTACCTAAATAGAATGGCTCATTTAACCTGCTTTATCCAGGTTTTCTCCCAACTTAGATATAAATCATTATGTACCGTACATAAATGTGCCACTGAAAAGAAATAATTGCTCTGACTTCATTAGCATGTGTTCAACTCCCCTTGCTACAAGTCTCTATTACAGCTGTTCCTGCAAGGTATTATAATCGACTGTTCATTTATCCATCAACCTCATCAAACTCCAGAGGACTTTAGTATATCTTTCATGGTATCTGGCACAGAAGAAATATCCAAATATCCAGTATGAATAAAATAAATATGGGAAAACATAGCTCACAAATGCTCTATTTCTGAATAGAAGAGAAAAAAATCTTTTTAACTACTTTCAGGAGTAAGTTAGAACCTAGAAAGTAATTCTGTAGTATTTTGATAATTCAAACGTTATCATCAAAACTTTTGGTTTAGCCAAGGTAAATGCAGAACTAGAAGGAAAGGGCCGTAACTGCTTCTCAGAAATGGAAGCTGAAAAACACAAAGCAAATAATACGGGGAATTTTGAACTCTCCACACTTCTATATATCAAAATGCTTCTGATTTCAGTTTAGATATAGGGGTTTAACTACATGTACGATCACCTGTTTAGGAGTGGGGTAGGTATAGTAAATACATAACAACGTAAATAAATCTTGGAATACAGCATCATGAAACACAGAAACCATTCACATTTCTCAGTCTTTCATCGCTAAGCTGGAGAATATACAAGATAGCTGCAGTAGACGCTTCATGACCTCTCACTCATAATAGAACTAATGAAAGTAGAATGATCCAATCTTACTCAGAGAACTTCTATGAGTTTTTTAAAAGAGCACACTGGAACAGCTCTCTGATAAGCTCTTAAAAGTTATTTTGAAAATTGTCAATACAGCTGGAGTTCTTTTCAACTCAGCTGCAGGTTACAAAGCGATATTAAAGATGCTTCAGAAATTGATGTAATTCAGGAAACACAATTTAAACAATATTACTGCAATTATGATATGTTACAATGAAATCCATGGCAGCTAGAAATGAATAGGAGCCCAGAGAATGATAATTAGAAATGCATTTACATGATTATTCAGTTTTCCCAAGTAGAAAAGGAACTGTCCCTTCTTGCTCCTTATTGGTACAAAACTTATTTCTGGGGCCACAGATTCTAGAAGCATTACAAAGTTTGAAGAATATTTAAAAAAAAAAAAAAAATGGTCATTAGGTAAAAAAGGAAGGTTTTGCATTTTATAAGCCCCGATTAAGCAAGGCTTACATTTAGTTACATAAATTATAGGTGTGTTACATCTTGGAGTAGGTAACAGCTGGATACTCTGCAGAATAAATGTGCATGCCAATGGGTGGGATGTTCATAATGCTGAAGGACGAGAGATGTATAGCTTGGGAAGTGATGTGGATAATTACTTGTCATTAACCAGCAGAGTAATTACTGCATCAAATTCCCATGTAACTATTCCACATGAAATTTCAACTTGCCCTTGGACTTACTAAACATACATAGTGTCTCAGATAATCTTAGCAAAAAGACAGCAGTCAGTGACGCATCAAACTAAAAACGAGGATCACTGTTTAGCCTCACAAACGCATCAGGGACTCTAAACATTAATAACAGAGAGACAAAAAGGTATTGATTTTTAAATTAGTAAGACCTTCGTAAAACGTCAGAATCCACTCTTTTTTCTAACCTGCTCAGACTATGTGTGTGCTAAAGCCTGCAATGTACACATTTAATTATTTAAATTATCCTCTCATCTATTAGAAAGTTTTTAGTGAACAGTCATGTTTATCCAGGATTTGAATTTCGTAATAAGCAAAATTAGGAAATATTTAAGTTGCTACAGGAAGCTGGGTTATATTAAGAACCCATTAATGGAGGGTATCTGGGTAGCTGAAGCAGAGGTGTATAAATCTGAGGGTCTCAAAATATCTTGAAAAGACATAAGAACAAGGACAAATAAAACTGCACAAAAAAACGCACGACTTCAGCATAACTAGAAGACAGAGACTATCTCAACTTCAACTTAGCTGTGAGTACAAAAATAAACATCAAAACCCACATAATCCAATGAGCTCTCTCTCATGCTTCCGCCACCAGCTTTCAAAGAGACCAAGAGCAGTTCAGGAAAATGGGCAGCTAACAGCAGGCCTACGTGTGATCTAGAATCGCAGCTAGAAGGAGAAAGCCCATCCTATATGTGAAACTCCTCGACTGTGAACTGGTACATCAGAGCACTGAGAATGGAGAAGGGCCTTGAAAAGGCACATGGGGACAAGACAAGGCTGCCTTAGAAAGGCCCCATTTGGGAGGTGAAAGGCAATTAAAACAAAAGGAGAAGTGCTCCCTGGAAACTACACAGTAGAAGGTATAGCAGCAAGAGGAATATTCAGAATTTTGTAAGACAAAAGAAAATTGAAAAAATGAAGGACATACAGCTATTCAAAAGCCATGCCATCCAGTAAAGAAACAAGACGTTTTCTATAATGCTTGTGAACTAGGAAGGCTATACCATCCCACACCACTAAACAAAAGCAAAAACAAAAATCAAAAGAACAAATTAAAAAATCTACTCTAAAAAGAAAATAGAAAATGAGAACCCAAATAACTCAGGTGATTAAAGTTCCACCCCACTCCAAAAACGTTTTGGCAAAACAGAAGAAAACTCGAACACAGCACTCCGAGCTGAATTAACCCACAAACCAGCACTTACTTCTAGTTACATGAAAAACCATCTTGAAATAGAAATTCAAAAACTAAGAGAGAAAGACAAGAAACAGGAAAAAAAAAAAAAGAATAAAACAAAAATTGTTGAACTCAGAAAGAAATAGAAGAAAAATACAAAATAGTACCAGAAATAGAAATTAAATTACAAGATGCCCAAGGAAAAACAGACTTGAATAAAAACGCAGTAAGGGGCAGTAGAAAAACAACCAAGTAAAGAAAAGAAGACAGAGAAAAAGGTAAAAAGGTCAGAGATAAAGTGGCTGATACAGAAGGCAAAAAAAAAAAAAAGAAAAAAGATCCAATTTATATATAAATGGAATTCCTGAAGAAGATTTTAAGAAATGGAATTGCACTAATACTTGAAACTCTAATCCAATAAGGCATTCAAAAATAAAAGGCCTGAGTCTACACATTGAAAGGATCCACTGGGCGCTAGGGAAAATGTTTGCAACACATATCATGGAAAAAGGACTAATGAAACCAAAAATCCATTGTCGTGGGTGAATTTCAAGTCATAGTGACCCTATAGGAGAGAGTAGCACTGCCATTAGGGTTTCCAAGGCTGTAATGTTTACAGAAACAGATTGCCATATCTTTCTCCCAAAGAGCAGCTGGTGGGTTTGAATTGCCAACTTTCTGGTTAGCAGCCAAGTGCTTAACCACTCTGCCATCAGGGCTCCTTGGAAAAAGGACTAATATTCATTATATGCATGGAGTCCTTGAGTGGCACAAACAGTTAAACCCTCAACTACTAGCCGAAAGGTTGGTAGTTCAAACCCTCCCAGAGGTGCCTTGGAAGAAAGGCCTGGCCATCTGCTTCCAAAAGGTCACAGCCTTGAAAACTCTATACAGCGGTTCTACTCTTCACACAGGGTCACCATAAGTCAGAATTGACTCAGCAGCAACTAATAACACCAACAACAGCCATTATATATATAAAGAACTCTTTAAACTTGAGGGGGAGAAGGCCAAAAACCTAATAGAAAAATGGGCAAAAGAGATAAACAGAAAATTCACAAAGAAAGATATAAATATAGCCCTTAAACATATGAAAAGATGTTTGACCTCACTCTTGATAATAGGAATGCCAATTAAAACTACACTGAGATACTATTTCTCATATATCAGACTGGCAAAAATTATGAAAAAATGTATCACACACACTCTCGTGGTAAGGCTGCAAAGAAACAGAAACTCTCTTAGGATGCTGGTAGGAATGCATCTCTCTTCTTCTAGAGGAGAATTTGCAATATCTTTTGCTTTTGACCAAGTAATAGCACTTCTAGAATGTTACCCTGAAGACACACCTCCAACAATGTGAAAATGCGCATGCACAAGATTATTCACTGCAACATTATTTACAATGGAAAAAATTAAAAAATAAAAACTAAATTCCATACACAGAAAAGAGGCTGAATAAACTATGATATATACCTACTCCTCACTTATCGACTTTCTTGCTATCTGACATTTTGCATTGACAACAACAGTAAAAAATCTACTATTTGACTATTTTGCACAGTAACTACATATGTCTGGTAGTAACAAACACCAAGGTGCAAGGAAAGAGTAATGCTGGCTGTGATGGTTAAGGTTACCTGTCATCTTGGCTGGGCCATGATTCTCAGTGGTTTGACAGTTATGCAATGATGTAATTTTGCAGTTGTGTAATGATGTAGTCATCCTCCATTTTGTGATATGAATTGGTTATCTTCCATTTTTGAATAACATCGATTTTTCCATAGCAATCTGGTCTTTGGAATCTAACCACGTCTATAAGTGAGGAGTGGGTGGGTATTCCCATAAGAAAGTTCTATGCAGATGTAAAAAAGAATGGGGAAGATTTCCATGATTGATATGGAGTGATTATTAGGGTATATTACTAAATACATATTAAATATGGTTATGAAATATATTGTTAAAACAGAGTGCAAAAGAGTACCTAAAATACACACACACCTGCTCACTTGTACAAAAAGAAACACAAGAAGAATAAACCAGAGATGTAATGAGATTTGTTACCTACAAAGTCTGGATGAAAACGGAGTGGAAATGAGGGCTGGAACTGATATTTTTCTGAATACATAATTCTATACAGTTTTGACTTTTGGAATCATGTTGATTTTCATGTACTCAAAAAGAGCGAGTAAATAAAACCGACAAGAATCACATGCATACAGGTACATATCAGTATGTAATGCAACCTCAATATGTAATACAGAAACAAAACAAATCATATTTCAAATAAATAACATAACTAAACCAAATGTGAAAAAATAAACTATTCCAAGTAGCTTTTGAGCATAGTATTTAGACTATATGCCTTCAGGCTACAGTAAAAAAAAAGAACTCTATGCATAGGCTTAGATTAGCAATTCTGAAACTTTCTATGTATTTTAGGATTGAGTAAATAAGTAAATATATTGTGGATGATAGAAGCCGGGTTTCTCACTGTCAGAAAAGGAGCTGACAATATGGGTAGGGGTAAGGCCAGATCGAAACTGTCTTAGTTACTAAAAAGTAATCAAGGAAATGCCAAAACTAAGTGCACTCTACCTAGGGACTTTATTTTTCATCAACATTAGCAGGAGCAGAAGCAGCAAGAACAAACATTATCTTAGAATCAGCCATGTAGAGGGCTCTGTGCTAACCATCAGAGATACAAAGAACCAAAAAAAAGAAAAATTGCCTCGGCACACAATCCAGGTTAAGAGTTAAGACACACATAAAAGGATACATTACAGTTCAAGCAGCTGATGCTAAATGGCAGGTAGATGAAGCAGAGAGAGAAGAAGGAGAGACAAAGGAAGAAGGCAAAGACAGAAGCACAATAAAAGCATTTCATGAAAAAGAACCTCAGCTACGGTAAAGCTTAACTCAAGAGAGAAGGGAAGGTTCTGCAATCAAATGCCTAGTTGCAGAGAGGATGGCCTGTAGGGCAACAATGAGATCGGTTTGACTAGAAGACAGAGTTTGCAGGAAAAATGTGTAGAAATCACACATGATTGAGGAACAGAAGCAAACTGTGTAAGGAAATAAGTGTTATTTCTTTGTTGTTAGCATATTCTTGTTTTATTATGACTGTAAATATTTTATGTAAGACTCTAAGACTAAAGTTCAACCAACTGCCTCCATCCATTTCCAATCCTCACCCAGCCCCACTTCATTATAGCTATAGTAAACTGTTATCAGGCATAAATAGGGACTAGGTATTCTGAGTTATCACTTACTTTGGTAAAAAGAGTTAATGGGTATACCATGAATCAAATAATCAGAATATAATAAATACACTTAATAGTAAAAGTTGGTTCAATATAAACTGTTTTCGATAATTCAGGCCATTTTAACACCCATCCTAAAGGAAAGAAAATTTGCTGGTATTTATTGAGTGCCACTGTGTGCTTTCGGTTATTGGTTTACTTAAAACTTACAACATGCACTGTGAAATATTACTACCTTTTTCTTTCCCTAAATTTTATTTATTTTGTTGTTTTTGAGTTATCTTATTTTTAATGGATGATGCAACCCAGGTCTGTAATGTTGCTTGCTCATTAATTATAAAACCAGCAATATGTCTGATTCCACGTTCTTGTCTGTTCTTGTCCCTTTGCCACAATACTGCATGTGCATATGCACATGCATGTACATGTGTGTGTTTAAGAAAGATATTCGGTTGGCAACAAGCTTTCCCTAAATAAATAAAAAAAAAAAATCAGTCAATGTGACTATTTATCCTGAGTCTCAAGAATATTGTCCCAGAAGTCAATGACAACCTTTTTTCTCGATCCCAGACTACAGGTGAGTTCCTCTGGATTTTATTTGTACAAACGATCCTTCCTTCAAACTAAATTACTAAAGAAACACTTACCACAGAGGAAACTGCTAACAAAATCATTATCTACCTCAGTACAAACTAAAGTTATTACTTCCAGGAAACAGAACGACCAAATATTATAATAGGAACACTAGTTTAAAAGGTCACTTTATGTCAGAATGTGTCACTTTACAGAAGTCTCCTGAGACACCGTTCATCTGAAATTATAATGCTGAGAATATCAAGTTCAATGCCATGATTCAGCAGATCTCTCTCCTCCCTGGTTCATTTAGCACCAGTTATGAAGGTCTGCAAGAGGAGGATAAGTTATTCTTTCTTCAAAATACTTCCTGCCACTTGCAAGGAATAAGAAAGAAACCCAGAGAGGCCAACCTAAGCAATACTTTACTAAACATAAAAGTAATCTCCTACAATAATATACAAAACATACATGCAAATATTTAGTTCTATAAGAAACCAACTTAGTCCCATACCCTCATTTTACAGACAAAAAAAACCTAAGACTCAGTGAGGTAAAGGTTCATCCAATTAAAGTTGGAAAAATAATGACTGAAAGAATCAGAATAGGGGTAATTAAACAAACTACAGCACTACTCTCAGCTAGATAAAAAGCCATTTAGTATAACTGAATGCTGAAATACTCCAACTCAGCTTTTTATTCTGGGCCTACGCTTCCATAGTAAAAGAATTTTGGTGAAAATTGAGTAATTAGACTTCTGCAATACATGAAAATACTTTCTAAACACTATACTAAAGGCGACCAAGGATGAAATAGCATTCAAATATCAAATTAAATAGGATTCCTATATTTGAAAATACATAATGACATTTGTACATACCCCAAAGTACTAATTTGGGATTATCAGGCACTTAATGATTGTCAAAGACATATCAATTCTGTTGATAACTGATACTACTGTCCTGTACACAGAATACTGTAGACACAACTAAGAAACTCTACTAAACGGGAAAAGAGCAAAAGAAACACTGATTGGAAGTCAGATGAATTAAATCTGAAAGTTTTTCTTTTCCTGACTTCAAGTACAATAGTCACTTTTTGTAGTATACATCAGGCAAAAGAATCATTATTATGGGGCATCAAGGGCAGCTACAGAAATTTAACGTGCTTTCTGAACATTTGAGGGTTTTTTGTTGTTCTTTTTTTAGTTTAAAGTTCAGTTACAGATCTCTTGATACTTCAAGACGAATGCTACAGGAAAATATACCTATCTATTCAACTTTTTCCTATATCAAATGTAAAAGTTAGTGCAAAATATAAAGTATAAAAAAAATTATTTCTATTGTTCTTAAAAACAAATTAATTATATCCGGTTTAGATTAAGTATTAAAACTGTATGTTTTCAGCCAATGATTGCCATTTCATCAAAACACATCCCTAATGTCCACTATAATTTAAAAGATAAAATATAACCACTTCAGAAAACTCTTTACTTGTATCTCCTAGAGCTAAACATGCAATATCCAATGACCGAGCAATTCCACTCTGAGGTATACAGTCAAGAGAAATTCATACATGTACAAGAAAGTTCAAGTAGCATTTGTAGAAGCCAAAAACTGCCAACGACCCAAATGTTTATCAACAGTAGAATGGAAATGAAAATTGCAGAAGAGTCTTACGAGGGAATGCTATACAGCAATAAAAAGTGAATGTCTCCTACATACAGGACAGATGAACCTCAGCAAAATAATGGTGAAGAAAGAAGTCAGACACAAAAAGAGTATATACTACTAACAGCTGTATACAGTTCAAAAACAAGCAACACTAAACTATCTCTTTCAAGACCTATTATTTTCTGCTTTGAATTTTTTTGGGGCAGGGGATACCATGTGTTTTCAATAATGAAAGCATGCTGAGTCATGGAGTGTGTTTTAATGTTTGGTTTCTAATACAGATTTTGAGAATATTATATTGAAATACATGATTTGTGGGTACCCATCTGGCCCACCTGTCGTGAGTGGCAGGCTTCGTTGCAGGGCGCCTTCCATTTGGGTACATGAGGCACCTCTGGTTTTGCCTAATACCACAGCTATTTTGCTTCAGTGAAAGTTTCTTTCACCTTTCACCATTTCACAAGTCCCTACTGTAAGATAGCACATAATTTCAGTGGGAAAAGCACAGCCCCAAAAGTAGAGTTCTGAGATGCAGAAAAAAAATGGTTGGGCAACCGTTATTCCAATGGTTTTACAAAGGCTATGGAGATAAAGTCACCTGGGTGGGTAATGACAGGAGGAATCATGAGGGAGGTAATATTCTTTATCTTGATCTGTGTAAAGGTTACATGGGCAACTACCTTAGAAAAGTTCATCAAGCTCTACTCTTATGATGTGTACACTTTTCTCTTTGCATGTTATACTTCAATTTTATAAACGTTTACTTAAAAACATTAGGTATATATTATAATTTTTTCTAAGATTATATCCTAGAGTTTAGGCATAACAGTTGTATTCAGAATAATTGAATCTATTAACAACTCTTCTAACTAGTGATGTGATCTTTAACATATAATTTAACCTCTCAGTGATAATTCCAATAGCTAATAAATTTCTCACAGATGTTCTGAAGATTTTTTTAAAAGCCATTAAACTATTTTTGTTCATTCAACATATATTTATTGTGAGTTTACTATATACAAGGCACTGTTCTACACACCTGTCAGTTATATTCCAGCAGAGGGAAATAGAAAATATGCAGAAAATAAAAACATGAATAAATTAAAGAATAAACTGTACTGTAAATTGTAATCAATGTTTGAAAAAATATATACAGAAATGAAATAAGTCCCTCAATCCAGTCTGAACACAACTGAACACATAATCACAAAAGGGAAGCTTATTTAAAGAACTATTTCATAATACTCTGAAGGAAAACCTTTCCCAGGATTAAGCCTCCGGCATAAATCTTCATGAATAAGTCTTGGTAACACAGGAATTATTTAAATATATCCTTGAAACCATTTAGGATAAAAATGGAACCAAAAAGGGAGATTTTCAAAGAGAGAGATGAGTTCAGTATTTAAGAAAGAACTTTAAAATAACCAAAATATTTAAAAAGACAGTGTTAAAAGAAAGACTTGATGCTGGATGGTAAAGGAGAAATAACTTCTATATTTGGGAAGGAGGTTAGATTTGACCTAGAGTACTGTTTTAGAACTTAATTTTATGAACAAAAACTACCAATCAGTAGTTTTAAAAATGTAGTAAAATACTGTACATTTTTAAAATCTTTATTTTATTGCACATACCAAAAAAAAAACAATAAAACCCATTGCTGTCGAGTCAATTCCAACTCATAGCAACTCTATAGGTCAGAGTAAAACTACCCCATAGGGTTTCCAAGGAGAGGCTGGTGGATTCAAACTGCCATCTTTTGGTTAGCAGCTAAGCTCTTAACCACTGCGCTACCAGGGCTCCATATTGCATATATACACCAATAAAAAGAAGAAAAAGTTATACACAATCTTACATTGATAATAAATTTGAATTTCTCTGTAGCAGCTTGTAGTTTTAAAAAATAGTATTATATTTACACATAAGTATAATTATAACAGATAAGATTTTAAATTCCTTTTTCACTAAACATTATGTCTATTAGCATTTTAAATATGTTAATTTTTCCTGAAATGGTAGCTAGGTTCGCTAGAATTTTTTATCAATAAATACATACTTTTTTTTTAAGTAGGAAAAGATATAAAAATCTCTAAAAATTTACATGATTTGTTTTAAATTTGTTTTAACATCTCTCTAGCATAAAAGCTGTGCCAAAAGAATGGCAAACTATAAAAAAACTTATGTATATAATGAACTTAAATTGCCTTAAAAATTCAAATAACAGAACAAAATAGCAATGAGATTCTTTGAGACCCTGTTTATGCCACTTCCTAACAGTTTCAAATTGTCTCTCATCAGTTAAACCCAACCAAGCTGAAAATCCTTGCAACTGCCTATTATACATACTAGATTTTGTAGAATATTATCAACAAGTATTTATTGAGTGGGTCTGCCCCCTTTCCAATCCATTCTCCACACTACAGTTACAATGGTCTTTCTAAAATGAAAATTTTATCAAGCCATGCCCCTTTTAAAAATCACGAATGGCTCCCTTTCTACTACAGGATCACATTCAAATACCTTAAAATGACCTTTGAGGTAATGCGTCCAGCTTAGTTCTGCAGCCTTACCTCTCCAGACTCTCCTAACTCAACTCCTTAACTTCATCTATCCACCTTCAGCTTCTCCAAGGTCCCTGCTCTAAACACAAGCTATTACCTCTGCCCAGAACAGTATTTTCTGCCCTCTTTTCCTAACTTCTACTCAGCCTTCAATATTCACCTGAAACATGACCTTCACCAAGAAGACTTTCCTGGACTCCTGCACACCAAGTGCTTCTCCCCCACAGCAACCTCATATTGGGCTTTACTGCATCCTGGACTGTCTTCCACACCAGACTCTTACATCAGCAAGAGGGGGGAATGTTTCTCTATGTTACTACTCCATCCCAAATGATACCTACTGAACTCAATATCTGTTGGATAAATGAGTGAATGATATAAATGTCAGGTCTAATGCTAGGTCCTTGGGACACATCATGGAATGCCTCCCCCATAAAGAATTTCATAGTCTAGGTTTTCATTACATTTGAGGGAGCAGGGTAGAGGAGGAAGAAGGTGACATTGGGAAAACCGCCTCAAGATTTATGTTCCTCTTCTGTAAAGTGTGGACCTTCCCTGTCTCATTAAGTCATATAGATATCAACTCATTGATCAAACCAGAAAAATGGTCATCATCCATGTTTCCTTCGTCTCTCTCTCTTACTACATTCAATCTAACCAAAAAGTCTGCTGTATCTACCTCCAAAGAGATATTTCAATCCATTCACTTCTCTCCACTTATTTTCTATCCCCCCAAACCCACAAACCTATTGCTGCCAAGTCGATTCCAACTCATAGTGACCTTACAGTAACCTTATAGGACAGAGCAGAACTGCCCCATAGGGCTTCCAAGAAGTGGCTGGTAGATTCGAAAAATCGACCTTTTGGTTAGCAGCCCAGCTCTTAAACACTGTGCCACCAGGGCTCCATTTTCCGTTCCCACAGTAGTGTAATTTTTCTCCTAGACTTCTAAGCACATTATTTTCATTCTTATCCCATCCAAATTATTTAATATAGAATAGTCAGATAATTTTTATAAAATTATAAATTGAACTGTCACTCTAGTTAAAATCTCCCTCAATTACTTCCTATTGCCCTATTAATCATCTGGCCCCTACCAACCCCTTCAAACTAATTCCATCCAACTTTCTCCTTATGCACAAAGCTTCAGCCACACTAGCCTTCTTCCAGATCTTGCAACATGCCAAACTTTTTACTGTCTCAGAGCCATTGTACATGCTATTCTCTCTGCCTAGTGCACTCTTCCTTTTGGTTTTTGTATGGCTGTTTCCTTGCTTCCTTCAGCTTCAGTGTCACCTCCTGAGAGAGACTTTCCCTGAACATCATATCTAAATTATGTCCTCAGTCTCCACTCCTGTTATATATATTAGCATATTACCATATACTAATGTTTCCTTCTTTGCTCTTCAGTATATACCCAATGTGTACAGTAATGCCTAGTACTCAGGAAACAGACTAAAAATGTTTCAGGGAGGAAGCAGAAAGGCAGGGAAAATGTACATAGGCATAGCATGCAGAGTCTATTGTGATTTGAAGGGTGGCAAAGGTACCTTATTTTTCCCAAATTTCACCTTCAACAGCCTGACACCCAGCTGGGTAAATGTCTTCTGTTCCAAAACTACTATTAATGCATAAGCTATATAAGTCATCGGTTGATATAATTTAGTTTATAAAAGTAGATAGCTGTTACCTTAGGAAGGATTACTAGGATGATAGAGGAATAGGAAATAAAACACTTGAGTTTTGATAAAAGAGAGTTAGGCTACAAAGTTCTGAAAATGAAGTGTCACCCAAGAGTGGTGGCACCAGGAAGAGGCTACAATGATGAGGCTGTGGAGGACAAAGAAGGCAGAACTACATCTGAGTCCCAGAAACACAGGGAGGCAAACAGGAGTAAAATTGATGAGGACATAGGGAGTAGCAAAGATAAATTCTGATTGTTTCACATATAGTTTTTCCTAGAATTTACCCTGCACTGGAATATTAAACATGAAAATTGGCAATTTCATAAAGGACCACATAGCATGTTATCTAGATTTTTTTAAGATTCAATCAATTCCTTTACAACTCCTCGGCAAGTCTAATATTGGTAAACGTGTAATATTACTAATTTGAGGTCAGGTAAAAATGCCAAGTGATGTTACTCTTACAGCAAACTGTAACAGTCTGAAGAATTCTGAACAAGAATTTAACAAATGCAGGCAGTTAATTTACATCAGATGCCTTTCTCGTCAAATTTCAAAAGTTAAAAATCAGCTTTTCCCTCTAAACTTTAGTAAAACAAATATTTCTTGGCTTTATTAGAGTCCAAAGAGTATTAAAACATCAGTGGATTATCTTGTGCAACTGGCTGTAACTAAGAATGTCTGTGAGAAGGAAGGACTGCCATGTGGTGAGAGTGAGCCTGGTAGAGTGGGGTCCCCGGCTTGAGGAGCAAGAAGTGCAGGAATAACACCTGAGGGACATGAAGTCTTCTTCTGGCGGAGCCAGACTCTCCCCCTTCCCCCAGCCCACCTTCTGCCTCTTCCTCCCCTCTCCTCAGGTCTTCAGCAGCCTTCTCCCTGTCCAAACCAAAATGAATGCCCCTTCTTCTCTTAGACAGAAGAGTCCCACCACTCCTAACTCTAATTCTGTAGCTCTCATCTACCCTATGTGAACATCTATTTATCCAAACAAAGATGTTTCCGTCTTTAGAGGAAACCTGATCCTGATGCCAACTGCTAAAATAATAAAATGTATCTCATACCATTAAACTTGCACATACATACATATATATATATATGTAAAACCAAAAAAACAAACCCATTGCCGTCGAGTTGATTCCAACTCATAGCGACCCTACAGGACAGAGCAGAACTGCCCCATAAGGTTTCCAAGGAGCAGCTGGTGGATTTGAACTGTCGACCTTTTGGTTAGCAGTCATAGCTCTTAACTACTGTGCCACAAGGGCTCCATATGTACATAAATATATATATGTAAATATATACATAACTATATACATATAGCTCTATTTTTGGACTTATCACTGTTTTATAATTATTAATGCATTATATTATTATAAATTATTAGACTGTGAACTCCTTGAAGGCAGGGTCATCCTAGTATCCGCAGAGCCTAGTGCAGTAAATAGTAGATGTTCAATACATTATAATGAGACAATATTCCTTCCTCAAATAGGAGACTCTAGGTGTTTACTAAAATGAGCCCCAGTGGTGCAGTGGTTAAGTGCTCAGCTGCTAACCAGTAGGTAGGCCATTTGAAGCAACGAGCCGCTCTGCTGGAGAAAGATGTGGCAGTCTGCTTCCATAAAGATTACCGCTTTGGAAACCCTATGGGGCAGCTTTACTCTCTGTCCTATAGGGTCACGCTATGAGTTGGAACTGCCTAGATGGTAATGGATTTTTTTGTTTTTTGGTTTTTTTTTTTAGGTATTTACTAACTATCTGAATCTTACACAATTATTCTCCATAATTAATCTGACTCACAATAGCAGATTTTATTTGAAGGGGCTTAGTGATTGGGAGGAGGCTTTGGCTTGACTTCGCTATGAAACATTTACTCTTTCACATTCTTTCTACAGAATATTTTATAGTAAATAAAAACAGAATATCTTTTCCAAAAATAACCCTAAACCTTTAATAGTTCATTCACAGTAATTATGAGGACTTTTGGAACGCTGGTGGCACAGTGGTTAAAGCACTCAGCTACTAACCAAAAAGTAAGCAGTTCAAACGCAGCAGCCACTCTATGGAAAAAAGATATCGCAGTCTACTTTAGTAAAGACTACAGCCTTGGAAACCCTATGGGGCAGTACTACTCTGTCCTATAGGGTCGCTATGAGTGGGAATTGACTCCATGGCAACGGGTTTGGATTGTTTTTTGTTTTTTTTTTTTGGTTTATGGGGACTTTCACACTTCTTAAACCTTTGATCTATTTTTAATCTTTTTGTGTCCATACTATACGAATTTCTTCATAGAGTCTCCATTTCCTTAGATCAGAATGATGAGCAATGTAATAGTTGGGTATGATGAGTTACATGAAAAACTAACTACAGATTTTCAATCATTACATTTAATATTCATAGGCTAGATGGTCATCTATTACATTGTAAGAGATGAAAGTACAACATAAATTGATGATGAAATCATAATCTTAAAATTTCCACCAGCAGGCTAACTCGTACATTTTTTGTTCAATGCACTATTGCATGTACCCTGGGGTAAAATGGTACCTTGTATTCTATACCAACCCACTAAATCAAAATGAATGCGAGTGGCATCTTTTTTTTCTTATTCTGCACTACAGATAACTCCCAATTCAAGAAGATAACTAGCAACAGGAACAATTTATCATCAAGATCATCAGGTTCTACTTTCATTCCTGATAAAACCTATTCCATTTTGACACATATAAATTTTAAATATGGGCTCAAAGAGCAAACACTGTGAGGATGGTGCCAGATATGTAGCCCATCTCAATTTCACCCATGTTGTATCATATATCCAATGAACATCACTTTGAATTTTTTGACCTTTGTATTTCAAACAGCTGCTACTCAGTACCTCAATATATCCCATTTGATTTATTAATCTAAAACTGAATCTGATTAAGCTGCGATGTCTCAGGAAAATAATGGTCACCTACTTAAACATCAGTTTTATTTCAACAGAATGGCACTTGACAGGGAATAATTCCTTTTTCTCTACCTTTTTTTTTAAGTAGTATTTTATATCAGTCTGCTTCTCACTAATGACAACAAATGTATCTACAACACCAAGCATATGAGTAAAAGGTATTAAACACAGTCAATCAGCCAAATGTTTCAAATCAGGAAACCAACATGAGAGGCATGTTAAAGTCTACATGAATGGTAATGTTTGGCAGGATATGGGAGAAGCGATGTTTTAAAAACCTTATACACATGGTACAGAGGTAACAGAGAGCTGGACATGCATGTTAGCAGAGAAAATGCAGAATAAAGAGAGAATTCAGAATATATGGCTCAGCGAAAATATATAATACTTGAAAAATGACTGACTCAAAAATGCTAGCGAAAGACCAGCTCATATATCTACATCTAGATATCTGTATCTATAAATTTGCTCATTTTATCTTGGGAAAGAAAACTAATACAGTCAGTTCTTTTCCAACTCTTGAATGGGTTTTCAAAGACAGAGTAAGTAGAAAACTATAAGCTATTTCCACATAAGTGTCCAAGAGATACCTGTGACATAACTAACAATCTATCCATCCATCTATTTATTCATCCATCTAGCCAACAATAACAATGGCTGCCATGTGTCGAGCACTTAGTAAGAACAGTATACTATAGGGGGCAAGGTACATATATTAACTCTAATTTTCACAGGTTCTTGCAAATTAAACTTTATTATTCCAGTTTTAGGAGTCCCTAAGTGGTGCAAACAGTTAAGTACTCAGCTACTAACTGAAAGCTTGGTGGATCAAATCCACCCGGAGGCACTTCAGATGAAAGGCCTGGTGATCTACTTCCAAAAGATCACAGCCATTGAAAACCCTATGAAGCACAGCTGTAGCCTGAAACACATGGGGTCTCCATAAGTGGAAACTGACTCAATGGCAGCTGGCAGTGGTGGTGGTATCCCTCCCTCCTTCTCTCTCTCTCAACCCTGCACTCTTTGCGTCACCTAATCTCCCTGGCTCTTGGGATATAAGCCTGCACAAGTCTCCAGCCTGCTCCCTAACCTGCAGGTTTTTGATTCGCCAGCCCCTAGAATCCTGTGAGCCAGCAGAGGTCTCCAGCCTGCTGCCTGACCCACGGATTTGGGACTTGCCAGCCCCCACAATTTTTTGGGAGCCCTGGTGGCACAGCGGTTAAGAGCCCAACTGCCACTCCTTGGTTGGCAGTTCAAACCCACCAGCCACTCCTTGGAAACCCTATGGGGCAGTTCTACTCTGTCCTATAGAGTCACTATGAGTCAGAATCGACTCGATGACAACAGGTAATAGGAACAATTGTGTGAGCTATTTCCTTGAAGTAAGTCTCTCTTTATATAATTATATATACGTTTCACTGGTTTTGCTCCTCTAGAGAACCCAAAGACACACGCTAATGAAGTCAGTTTTCCCCCCAGTTAAACCTTAGACTCAGCATCAATAGAAAACATTGCAGGAATGTGTACTGAATGCATTATGCTACACTAAACACGATGGTGTTTATTAAACATTAATAACAGTAATTGCCTCTGAAAGGTGAAATTTAAGGTTTTCTTCTTCACAATTCCCATATTTTCCACAGTGAACAGGGCATTTTTAAAAATTTCAAAATTAAATGGATTTATTAAAAGTGAAACATACATAATATAGGTAATAATATTAATGCGTAAAAATTTGGTGAAATGTTTTCTTTTTATAAATTATGGAAATAAGTAATTCATACACTGCAAGTCTTTATCCAGAGGCACTGTGAAAATGCAAAGTTCTCTTCAAAACTTTTTCTACGTAAACTGTTTTACTGAGCAGTATTAGAGGAACTTTAATTATAAAACCCATGTGCATTCTCTTAGCTGGACAATGAATAAGAAAGACTGAAGAAAAATGACACCTTTGAATTACGGTGTTGGTGAAGAATATTGAATATACCATGGACTGCCAAAAGACAAACAAATCTGTCTTGGAAGAAGTACAGCCAGAATGCTCCTTAGAAGCAAGGATGGCGAGACTTCGTCTCACATACTTTGGACATGTTATCAGGAGGGATCAGTCCCTGGAGAAGGACATCATGCTTGGTAAAGTAGAGGGTCAGCAAAAAAGAGGAAGACCCTCAACAAGATGGATTGACACAGTGTCTGCAACAATGGGCTCAAACATAACAAGGATTATAAGGATGGCACAGGACTGAGCAGTGTTTGGTTCTGTTGCACACAGGGTCACTAGGACTCGGAACCAACTGGACGGCAACTAACAACAACAATGTTCATCCTCTTAATTAACAATTCAACATTTTTGCAAACTTTCTTCCTTTTCTTCAATTCCTTTCATAAATTTCCCTCCAGTGTACTTAAAATCATTTTCAAAAAAAAATTTACTCACTTATAAGAGAGTCATGGTTTGAATTATGTCCCCCAAAATATGTTTATCAGTTTGGCTGGGCCATGATTCCCAGAACTGTATGGTTGTCCTCCATTTTGTGATTGAAATTTTATGTTAAAGAGGATTAGGGTGGGATTCTAACACCCTTACTAAGGTCACATCCCCGATCCAATGTAAAGGGAGTTTCCCTGGGGTGTGGCCTGCAAGAGATAAAAAGGAAAGGAAAGCAAGTAGAGAACTGGGGACCCCATACCACCAAGAAAGCAGTGCTGGGAGCAGAGCACATCCTTTGGACCTGAGGTTCCTGCACAGAGAAGCTCCTAGTCCGGGGGAAGTTGATAAGAGGCCGACAGAGAGAGAGAACGCCTTCCCCTGGATCTGATGCCCTGAATTTGGACTTCAAGCCTACTTTCCGTGAAGGAAAAAATTTTTCTTTGTTAAAGCCATCCATGTGTAGTATTTCTGTTATAGCAGCACTAGATGACTAAGACAAAGAGGTACTGAAGTGTTGCTTACAGTAATCTTTTAAATTTTCACCTATACAACAAATGCCATCTATTTTTCACTGTCCTTCTGAGGAGTGATCCAAACAAATCCAAAACTTTTTTTAAAAAAATTAAGAAGCATACATACAGTGTAATTTATTTTAATTGCTTTATATTTCAAAGATTCACATTCAAGCTTTATTTATAGCACTTTGTTATTTTCCTACCAATAGATGTTCAATTATAATTATCTGAAAATAGAAAATCTAAATCTGTTAGACTATTTTATGATTCTTAAAATATTTGCTTTTAAGAGTATGTAATGATTATCTGGGGGGAAAAAAACTCTAACGGAACAATAACTCAGCCACATGGGATCCCACATACACAAAACTTAGAGAATTAGATACACACACACACATACACCATATAGACAGACATATAAAGTGATATATTGAATAAAATATAATCAGCTATAAAGTGAATTAATAGACCCAGAGATTCCTTTTTAGACTAGTAAATTTGACTCACTTGACATGTTTAAATAATGCCTTCTTCAATAACAAAACCTTGAATACCCACTCTATAACACAGAATTAAAAACTGGCAGGACCATTCCTACGTAAGCAATACTATTTAAAAGAAAATTATTTAACTTACTAGATTAGATAAAAATCCTGATTAAAAAGACAGAGAGAGGGAAAAGGAACTGACATTTTTATAGTTATTTTATTTAGAAGATTTTAAAAGTATACATATACAAACCAAAAGATTATTATTAACTGGTACAGTATTTCATTAAATGTGAATTAATCTTTGCCATGGAATTAATCACTAAACAACTCAAGAAGGAGATGTGGACAGAGATTGTGGTACTTAAAGTTTTTTTTTTTTTTTTTTTTTTGCTAAAGACCATTACCGTCTGTTTTTTATTCAAACTTTCAAAGAAAAAAATATTTAAAACCCTTTTCAAAAAAAAAAAAAATGCCATGCAACAATGATCACTTAGAGGCAGCAACTTCAGATGGTGTTTAAACAATGAATTTTTTCCAACAATTACAATTTTCTTTAAATTCATTTACAAAATCTCACCACACACAGCATGAGGCATAATTTTCTGGTAAGCAACCATAAAGTAGAATCAACTATCCTCAAATGACTATGAAATTAAGTCATCCATATCAGATTAAAATGACCATAAATGCAGTTTAAAACATGCTAATTTACAAAGCCCCCTAACCATGTTTAATTGCCAAATTAAAAATCCTAATGCATACCTTTCAGATGCTGGTCTGTGCTTTTATAGCTTGAATAGTGTCAACTAAATTAACTTCTTTTGTCTGAATGTTGTACTTGGCTTTTTAATTTATATTACTGGTAACATTCATCAGCCCCAGTTATTATGTCTAAATCTATCAAAACTGATTTTCACAAGGTGAGCAATGTGTTTAAAAGAAAAAAACCACAACGAAAAAAACGTTTTCCCAGCCTTAAGCAACACAACTAATCATGAGGAATTTATAGAAAAATAAATAAATAAATAAATAAATAAATGTTTCCATTCCTATCTGGTACCTTTACCAAATGGATCATACTCATCTTTCCATGAACAAGGAAACCGAAGGTAAATCAAGGACAGCAGCCAATACTGCAATTATTTCTGTATCACTCATACACCATGTCACTCCCTCATAGTCACTGATTTCTATCAGCCACAGAGACCCTAGCTTTTCACGGTAGGGCCGGCTAGACCTTTTGGACACCCCACCTCAGATCTGAAAACCAAATCTTCACTAGGTTATCAACCAGTGACTTCTTAGGTTCAAAGTAAATCAACTTTTGGCTTGTTGCTACACCTTCTGGGTGCCTCACGCTCTAGAATGAACTATTTGACATGTAGATGCCCTGACATTTGGATTTGGCTTCCATTCAGCACTACCTTTTCACCTGTCCTTGCCTACAACACAGCTCCAGATGCATTACCTCACTACCCTATATTTCCTGTCTACCAAACACTGGACACTGGGATACCACCCAGAATTTAGGATAAATTATTTACTCCCCTTAGCCAATGCCCAAGCATTAAAGAAAGTATACTTTCCCATCAGATACTATACAGGATTTTCAGCAGGCAGCAGTGTATAGGAGAGAAAAGTGACTGATTGTAACCTGGCCCCAGGAAAAGTAACAAACCATAAAATCATCTTGGTTTCTTCAATAACGATATCCTTTGGTTACCATTCTGCTCAAGCTCAGCTAGGAGCCAAACCCAAACCCAAGAGAGCATCCACACCAAGCAGCAAAGTGGAAATTATCTAGACTGATAAATTTCTCTCTCTACAGAGAGAGAATCATATACATAGACTTGGTGGCACAGTGATTAAGAGCTCGGCTGCTAACCAAAAGGTTGGCAGTTCAAATCCACCTTGGAAACCCTATAACGCAGTTCTACTGTGTCCTACAGGGTCCCTATGAGTCAGAACCAACTCGACAGCAACATCCAGTTATGCCAACATATATATATAGCACATTTAAACAATCCACTAAATGACTCACCCCCAAACCCTACTCCACCATGAGAACTCTGCAAGAGTGAAATTTCTAATAGTTTTCAAAATAAAAGTAAAGTATCCCCATGGCTGCTAGAAATGACCAGTATGATCAGTCTAACTATTGGTCTTATGTTCCTACAGCAATCAGGGGAAAGAGCTGGAATTGGGATAAAGAAAATGGCTTTTTTATAATGATGAAGATTAACAAGGATGAGGACAGAAATTAAGATAGTGAAAGAAGGAGAAAGTGTTGTGATTTAACTACTCAGAGACAATGGCTGCTAACATTTAATATATTTCTTTTTAGTCTTTTTTTTTTCCTATGTGTGCAGATTGGTTCCCTCAACTCCATTTCAGTTGCATTCTTTAATGTATGCTAAACTAGAAAGTGACAAAGCTAGAAAGCTAATGCACATTTCCTGGACTCCCTGATAGCTACAGTTTGGTACATGACCTTGTTCTTGCCAAGCAGATGCACTGCAATGACTTTGGAAGGCAGAGTTAACACAGTGAGGCAGCCAGCTACTATTGCTTCTGCTGTTTTCACTTGCAAAATCAGTCACAGAGCAGTCTGATTTTTCTGCAGCACATATCCTAACATCTAATCCCTGCTTTCATGAGCATTAATTGAGAAGAACAGGTCATCCATTTTACTAGTGTGAATCATGGCAGAGACAACGTAGTCTTAGAGCCAGCAGTAGTGGGTTAGCCTCCTAAGTCTCCACGCTCCTAAATATGGCAAAAAGCACAGTTTCCTCAGCTGGGTGCCTCTGCAATGAGCAGCCCCTCCCCTAAGCAGAAACACACTCATTGGATGGAGGAAGAAATAAACCTTTAACCTACTATACAGCCACGGTAGTCAAAACAGACTGGTACTGGTATAACAACAGACACATATACCAATGGAACGGAATTAAGAACCCAGATGTAAATCCATCCATCTCTAGGCAGCTGATATTTAACAAAGGGCACAAGTCCATTAAATGAGGAAAAGACATGTCTTTAACAAACAGTGTTGACATAACTGGATGTTCATCTGTAAAAACATGAAACATGATCCATACCTCACACCATACACCAAAAACTAACTCAAAATGGATCAAAGACCTAAATATTAAACCTAAAACAATAAAGATCATGGAAGAAAAAATAGGGGCCCTAGATGGCATAAATAGAATGCAAATCATAACTAGCAACGCACAAACACCAGAAGAGAAGCTGGATAACTGGGAGTTCCTAAAAATTAAATACTTACGCTGATCAAAAGACTTCACCAAAAGAGTAAAAAGAGATCCTACAGACTGGGGATAAAAAAAAATTTTGTCTATGACATATCCAACAAGGGTCTAATCTCTAAAATCTACAAAATACTTGAACACCTCAAGAATAAAAAAGACTAATAATCCAATTAAAAAATGGGCAAAGGATATGAACAGACACTTCACCAAAGAAGACATTCAGGCAGCTAGCAGACACATGAAGAAATGCACGAGATCATTAGCCATTAGAGAAATGTAAATAAAAACTACAATGAGATACCATCTCACCACAACTTTATTGGCATGAATCAAAAAAAAAAAAAAAAAAACAGAAAATAACAAATGTTGGAAAGACTGTGGGGAGATTAGAACTCCTATGCACTGCTAGTGTGAAAGTAAAATGGTACAACCACTACGGAAAACAATATGGCACCTCCTTAAAAAAAGGAGAAATAGAAATACCATATGATCCAGCAATCCCACTCCTAGGACTATATCCTAGAGAAATAAAAGCCATCATACGAATAGACATATGCACACCCATGTTCACTGCAGCACTACTCACAATCACAAAAAGTTGGAAACAACCTAAGCGCCCATCAACAGATGAATGGATAAACAAACTAGAGTACACGCACACAATGGAATACTACCTAACCTAACAATACAGAACAATGACGAATCCTCGTAACATCTCACAACATAGATGAATCTGGAGGGCATTATGCTGGGTGAAATAAGTCAATCACAAAAGGACAAATACTGAATGAGACCACTATTATAAAAACCCATGAAAAGATTTACACACACACACAAAAGAATTCAAGAGTGGTGAGGCTTGAGGAGGGAAAATCACTAACTAGATAGTAGACAAGTGTCAACTTTGGTGAAGGGAAAGAAAATACACAATAGAGGGGAAGTCGGCACGACTAAACCAAGTCAAAGTCATAGAAGTTTCCTAGACACATCCAAACACCTTGAGGGACAGAGTTACTGGGCTGAGGGCTGGGGACCATAGTCTCCAGGGACATTTAGGTCAATCAGCATAACATAGTTCATAAAGAAAATTTTCTACATGCTACTTTTGTGATTAACGTCTGGGATCTTAAAAGCTTGCAAGTGGCCATCTAAGATACATCTACTGGTCTCTTCCTGTCCAGAGCAAAGGAGAATGGAGAAAATCAAAGGCAGAAGGAAAATATTAGCCCAAAGGACTAAAGGGCTACAAGAACCACAGCCTCCACCAGCCTCAGTCAGAAGAACTAGATAGTGCCTGGCTACCACCACCTACCACAATGACAATGATCACAATAGAGAGTACCAGATAGAGCAGGAGAAAAATGTAGAACAAAATTCAGATTCACAAAAAGACCAGACTTACCGATCTGACAGAGACTGGAGAAACCCCCGAGACTATGGCCCCCGGAAAACCTGCTAATTCACAATTGAAACCACTCAC
The DNA here is from genome assembly GCF_000243295.1 of Trichechus manatus latirostris. Classification (NCBI taxonomy): domain Eukaryota; kingdom Metazoa; phylum Chordata; class Mammalia; order Sirenia; family Trichechidae; genus Trichechus; species Trichechus manatus. The sequence goes on along the minus strand of NW_004444032.1, from coordinate 4,077,574 downwards.
AAAGTCCACTTTTCAGACAGAGATTAGACAGGCCTATAAAGCAAACAATAACACACATGAGGAACATGTTTCTTAGTTCAACCAAATGGGCAACTCCTGTCTAAATGCAAGATGAGAAGGCAGGAAGGGACAGAGAAACTGGACAAATGGACATGGGGAACCTAGGGTGGAAAGGGGGAGAACGCTGTTACATTGCGGGGATTGCAACCAACACTGCAAAACGATATGTATATAAATTATTGAATGAGAAACGAACTTGAGCTGTAAACTTTCACCTAAAGCACAATAAAATTTTAAAGAGAGAAATAAACCTTTATTATATTTGAACTACAGTACATTTCTTAATCTCTTTGTTATATAAACTATAGTGTTTACTTTAACTAATAAAGAGCTTAGTATTTATTGAATAAATGTTGAAGAGAAGGTAGAAAATGAAAGAGGAAGAAGGGAGGGAGGGTGGGAAGGATGGAGAAAAAGGGACATACGGACATTGATGGGGATAATTTTAAAGAATGTAGAGATAAACGTTTTCCCAAAGTGTTCTTTTGTACTATCACAATTACTATGACTAATAATAATATATTTGAATTTATTTTCTATTGCATTCTCTTTACGAGAGAAACATTTGTTCACAACTCCTATCCTGTTGAAATTTATATTCTAATATACCCCATAATTTTTTTAGAATGTTTTAAGGTTCTGATTACAATTCTGTCAGAAACTTAATTACGTATCCAAAATTAAGGAAAAAAGTGTTCCATAATACATGAAGCTAAAATAAACTGTAGACAACATCAAAATGAAGCATATGCAAAAATTGTACTCCCATTTTATTATATGCATACAAATTAAGAAGATGACATATTACACTTGTGATAGCATTTTAAAGCAGCATTTTTCAGACTGGCCTGCAGACTTCTTGTGGTCCCCAAGAACTTTTCACAGGGTTCCGATGGTCCTCTCTTTCTAACTACGTATCTGTGTGAGGCCAAATTTTCTTCATATACTTCAGCCAAAATGACATATCACAACAGATTGAATGCAAAAATAGATAAGAGAATCTAACTGTCTATATTAAGCCACGCTCTATTAAGCCAGTTTGCAAAAATATAAAACAGTGCCACTCTGCTCACTAATTTCTCTTTTGTTTTAGAAAGTATAGTTATTTTTCCTAAAAATATCTCACTTAGATTAATATATAATGGACTTATTCTTATTTTTAATGAATTAATAAATATTTTTAAATGTCCTTAGTTTTAGTTTGTAATACAGTAAATATTGATAAACCTAACCCACATAAACAAAAGCTGTTTGCAGTCCTCAATTTTTAAGAGTATAAAAAATCCAGAGTCCAAAAGTTTTGAGAACCTCTGTTATCATGGGACAGGCTGAAAAATTGTAAAGTAGGTTTTTAAAAAACTTTACATAAATTAGCAACACCCTGTAACACTGCCACAAGTCCTTTTAGTAAAAAATAAACCATATTTAAATATAGCCAGCTTTCTATATGTATAAAGTACCATGCATTCTTTCTCACAGCTGTAGTAGAAAGAATATACTATTGAATGCATGGGTATAAATACCAATTTCACAACTTATTAGCTGTGTGGGCACTGGCCCCATTATTTGCATTACCACCAATATGACCAACTCAACAGTAAGTATATCAAAACTACAATCATGCATTTTGTAAGCATTCTCCAACATTTAATTACCCAAAATTATAGAGAGTAATTTATGTATAATTTATATACATTGTACAATATACACGATGTAATATATATTATATAATTTGTACATACATTAACTAATTCAATTATCTGGGAGTATGTTTCACAGCTAACTCATTGTTCAGAGTTATATATTCCACTGTGGCAGTTACACAGTAACAGAATACAGCTAAGGAAAGCAATTAATGAAATTCTTCCTTGTCAGAATCGCACCTGTCTTGCTCTATGGAATCACAAAAAAAAAAAAAAAAAAAAAAAACGCTTATTTGTTCAATTGCCTGCGCTGATCTAAAGATTTCTTTCTCAGGAAAATCTTCGTGTTGCCTAGGGATACTCCTACCTATCAGTGAAGAAATGTTCATCCAAGAAGGCCATCTAGGCCACTTATTTGTGATAACAGAAGATTGATTTTATCATAACCTGTTTGTCAGGCATTCAACACCTGGGAATCTCATTCTCCATTACTAAAAGCTCTCAAGAATGTGATCTCAAATTTTTTATAAGCTAAATTTTAAAAAAGCTTTGTTGGAGGAAACTTTGGTTCTTAGAAAGATGTTCCCAAAGCAATAGACTTCATTTTTCTCCCCATATTCCCAAAAGAACTTTCTAAAACTACTTACATATACTTTTTTAGTTGACATCTAAAAATTTTTTATCACAAGTTTAAATGGTTGCAAACGATGTAACTTATAGTATGCTGCATATACTGCCATTTTAAAATAAAACTGTTGTATTACTCTTCAAGGCTACCAAAAGAATCTAAATTTCACAGCAATTTGATATACACCATTATCCATTTTTAAAAAATACATTCTTTAAGAGTTAGAATATTTACATGTTCACTTTTTTCCTTGAACACATTTCAATGCACTTCCCACAGAATTTTACCCTAATGTTTTTTTTTTTTAATTTCTGAAGGTCTTTTATTAATCATTCTATCATACTTCCCTACAGTCAAAATATATATTTTAACTAAAATTTTAAAATTTGTTTTATGTCCTAAGACCATAAGATTTCAACTAAAAAGTATGTAGAAATGCATCTCTTGATGAGATGGATGGGGCTGGTTTTGGTTTTTATTTTTCTTTAATTTTTTTAAATAGTTCATAGGCCTATGAATTAATATTATCTACTGCTGGGTATGAGATAGGGTTTCACATCAATTTTCCTTCCATTTTTCATTGTCCTTTTTAATGAAAGGACTAAAAAAATCTTGTTCACCTAAATTAATACATGGGAAGGGAAAGAGTTTTGTCACAGCAATGTTACTCAATTCTTCAAAATCACATAGTATATATGTATGTATGTATTATGTATGTAGCTATCATACATCATATGTTATTTTTAATAATCTATTGGCTAATAACTCAATTACATCTTCCATCAAATTTGTTGAGAGAAAAGCATTGGAAACTATTTGAGTTGCAAAAAGATCTAGTGTTTACATCATTCACTTTTTAAAGACCAAAACCACTATTTCTAACTGATTTCTACTTGATGCAAAGAAAACCCATCTCACTGAGGAAATGCACCATAATAAGATTAGGAATGGGTGGAAGGTATGTCTTTCTTCTGTAACACGAAAGAAGAGCAATTGTGAAAGAAGAAGTGGGAGGTGCTTTCTCAGGTACAACAATTTTAGGAAATACGGAAATTGAAGATTTAGAAATTGATTCCTTCAAAATTAATTGTGTGACCCTTAAAAAGTAACTAGGTACCAGTGTGAAGATCTCAGGTCTATAGAACACACTACCCTTTCACTCCTCTAAAAAAAAACAAAACCAAACATGTTGCCATGGAGTTAATGCCGACTCATAGAAACCCAATAGGACAGAGTAGAACACTCTCTCTCCCTCCTTCTCTTTCTCCCCTCCCACCGCCTTTCTTTTCTCCTCTCCCTTCCTCCTCCTTTCTCTCTGTCTCTCTCACACCCAAAACCCATTCATAGAAAGCTATCCTACAAAGCTTCCCTCTGTATTTGCTATAAAGCCATTGTTGTTGACACAATCATCATAATAGTAGATATGCCGTAAACTCTGGCTATGCAAACTATGGTCCTCCGAACAACATAATTATCATCTGTGACCTTGTTAGAAATGCAAAATTTGGGCCTCACTCTGAACCTACTGAACCAGAATCTGATTTTAACAAAATTCCCAGGTGATTTACTTACATGCAGATAAACGTTTAAGAAGCACTGACCTAAAAAAAGAAGAAATACTTTTGAAAATTTAATATGTAGAAAACATTTGTTTGAAGAAATAATGTCCCCTCCTTTCTGATCCTAAGAATCAGGTAACCGTCATGCTGCCATTTTTGTCCACCTTACTAGCACATGCCAGTTTATTTCCTAAAATCATAAGGGTCGAACTAAAAAAATACATTGGAAATACATGTCTTTGTCATTACTCTGAACTTCTGGAGTGTTATTCTAGCTGTCCTGTCCAACTACAGTCCTTGCCTCCCTTTAATCCATCTTCTCCAAGCTGCAAGTGTAACATTTATATAATGGATCTGACCTGACACTACCCTGCTTAAAGCCCTTCAAGGTGTCTCCAACATCAACGTTTAACAAATCTGACCTGACAGTACCCTGCTTAAAGCCCTTTAAGGTGTCTCCAACTTCAAAATTTAGTAGAAGCATGTGAAGACTTCATTACCATGCCCCTATTTACCAATGTAATGTTCCCGGGTGGCTCAAACGGTTTGTGCTCAACTAACTAAAAGGTTGGTCGTTCGAACCCACCAAGCAGTATCACAGAAGAAAGGCCTGATCATCTGTCAAGGAAATCCTGTAACGCAGTTCTACTCTATAACATATGCGGTTTGCATGTGTTGAAATTGACTCAAAAACAATGAGTTTGGTTTATTTACCTCTCTAGCCTATTTTGAACCATCTTCTACTTCCTACTGTAATTATTCTTTTAGCTCCCTGCACACACGATGTGGCTCCATGTCTCTGCTAACTGGCCCTCATGCTGTCCCTTCCTACAATACTCTTCCCCTATTTCTTGCCTGGCTAATTCTTATCAGTCCTTCAAGGCTCAACTCAGGCATCTTCTCTTCTAGAAAGCTTTCAAGTATGCTCCCTAAAACACATACATTACATTCCTATAGCACTTATCACGTTGTATTCAAAACATCTCTTTACATCTCTGCCTCCCCATGCAGACAATAATATCTCCCAGGGCCTAACAAAATTAATGGCACAAAGCAGGTGATGAATATTAAGGGTCAAATTGAATAAAATGAAATTAAATTCTTAATCATAAGAATTTTAATACCTCTTGTAATTAGCATACTTGCTTCCTTCCTACTGTTAGGCTTTTGATTTATTTTAAATTCAATTGATAGTTTTTTATGTTCTGTTTTTTTAAAAAATAATCTACCTCAATTCCTTTTTTTGTAACTGTTGTTGTTGGGTGCCAGTGACGCAGTTCCAACTCATAGTGATCCCATGTACAACTGAATGTAATGCTGCCCGGTTAGGTTCCTCACAATCCTTGCTATGTTTGAGCCCATTGTTGAAGCCACTGTGTCAATACATCTCATTGAGGGTCCTCATCTTTTTCATTGACCTTCTACTTTACCAAGCATGATGTTCTCCAGGGACTGGTCCCTCCTGATAACATGTCCAAAGTATGTGAGACGTAGTCTCGCCATCCTTGCTTCTAAGGAGTATTCTGGCTGTACTTCTCCCAAGACGGATTTGTTCGTTCTTGTGGCAGTCCATGGTATATATTCAATATTCTTCACCAACACCATTCTTCAAAGGTATCAATTTTTCTTCAGTATTCTTTATTCAATGTCCAGCTTTCGTGTGCACATGAGGCAAATAAATATACCATGGCTTAAGTCGCGGGCACATTAATCCACCAGGTGGTATGTTTACTTTTTAACACTTTAAAGAGGACTTTTGCAGCAGATTTGCCTAATGCAATATGCCATTTGATTTCTTGACTGCTGCTTCCACAGGACTTGATTGTGGATCCAAGTAAAATGAAATACTTGATGACTTCACTCTTTTCTCTGTTTATTATGATGCTTATTGTTCCAGTTGTGAGAATTTTTGTTTCCTTTATGTTGCAGTGTAATCCATATTGAAGGCTGCAGTATTTGATCTTCATCAGTGTGTCAAGTCCTCCTCACTTTCAGCAAGCAAGGTTGTGTCATCTGCATACTGCAGGTTGTTAATGAGTCTTCTACCAATCCTGATGCCCCGTTTTTCTTCATATATTCCAGCTTCTCAGATTATTTGCTCAGCATACAGATTGGATAAGTACAGTGAAAGGATAACACCCTGACGCACAATTTTCCTGATTTGAAACCATGCAGCATCCCCTTGCTCTGTTTGAATGACTGCCTCTTGGTCCTTGTACAGGTTCTGCATAAGCACAATCAAGTGTTGTGGAATTCCTGTTCTTTGCAATGTAATCAATAATTTGTTATGATCCACACAGTAAAATGCCTTTACATATTCAATAAAACACAAGCAATCATTTTTCTAGCATTCTCCGCTTTCAGCGAAGATCCATCTGAGATCAACAATGATATTCCTTGTCTCGGGGAACATCTAGCTCAATTGGCATAACATAGTTTATAAAGAAAATGTTCTACGTTCTACTTTGGTAAGTAGTGTCTGGGGTCTTAAAAGCTTATGAGCAGCCATCTAAGATACTCCACTGCTCTCACCCCATCAGGAGCTAGGGAGAATGAAGAGACCAAAGGCACAAGGAAAAGTTTAGTCCAGAGGACTAATGGAGCACAACAACCACAGCCTCCACCAGACTGAGTCCAGCACAACTAGATGGTGCCTGGCTACCACCACTGACTGTTCTGACAGAGATCACAATAGAGGGTTCTGGACAGAGCTGGGGAAAAATGTAGAACAAAATTCTAACTCACAAAAAAGGACCAGACTTATGGGCCTGTCAGAGACTGGAGAAACCCCAAGAGTATGGCCCCTGGACACCCTTTTAGCTCAGTAATGAAGTCACTCCCAAGGTTCACCCTTTAGCCAAAGATTAGACAGGCTCATAAAACAAAAAGAGACTAAAGGGGCACACCAGCCAAGGGGCAAGGACTTGAAGGCAGGAAAGGACAGGAAAGCTGGTAATAGAGAACTCAAGGTTGAGAAGGGAGAATGTTGACACATTATGGGGTTGGTAACCAAAAAAAAAAAAAAAAAGATATCCCTCATTCTATGTCCTCTTCTGAATCCAGCACTAGTCTTTCTGGAAGTTCCCTATTGATGTACTGGTGCAACTGTGTTTGAATTATCTTCAGCAAAATTTTACTTACATGTGATATTAATGAAATTGTTTGATAATTTCTGCATTCTTTTGGATCACCTTTCTTTGGAATGGGCACAAACAGATCTCTTCCAGTTGGTTGGCCAGGTAGCTATCTTCTAAATTTCTTGGCATTCATAAGTAAGCATTTACAGAGTTGCATCTATTTGTTGAGACATCTCAACTGGAAGGATGACAACTTCTGGAACCTTGATTTTCACCAATACCTTCAGTGCAGCTTGGACTTCTTCCTTCAATACCATCGGTTCTTGTTCATATGCTATCTCCTGAAATTGCTGAATGATGAACAATTCTTTTTAGTGCAGTGACTATGTATTCCTTCCATCTTCTTTTGATGCTTCTTGCATTGTTCAATATTTTGCCCATAGAATCCTTCAAAAATTGCAACTCGAGGCTTGAATTTTTTTCTTCAGTTCTTTCAGCTTGAGAAATGCCAAGTGTGTTTTTACCTTTTGGTTTTCTATCTCCAGCTCTTTGCACGTGTCATTATGATACGTTACTCTGTCTTCTCGAGCAGCCCTTTGAAATCTTCTGTTCAGCTCTTTTACTTCATCATTTCTTCCATTCACTTTAGCTACTCTACATTCAAAAGCAAGTTTCAGAGTCTCTTCTGACATCCATTTTAGTCTTTTCTTTCTTTCCTGTCTTTTTAATGACCTTTTGCTTTCTTCATGTATGATGTCCTTGATGTCATTCCACAACTCGTGTGGTCTTTGGTCATTAGTGTTCAATGTGTCAAATCTGTTCTTGAGACAATCTCTAAATTCAGGTGGGATATATTCAAAGTCATATTTTGGCTCTCGTGGACTTGTTTTAAATTTCTTCTGCTTCAACTTGAAATTGCATAAGAGCAACTGATGGTCTTTTCCACAGTTAGCCCCTGGCCTTGTTCTGACTAATGAAATTGAGGCTCTCCATTGTCTTTTTCCACAGATGTAGTCAATTTGATTCCTATGTGTTCCATCTGGCGAGGTCGATGTGTATAATCACCGTTTGTGTTGTTGAAAAAAGTTATTTCCAATGAAGAAGTTGTTGGTCTTACAAAATTCTATCATGGGATCTCCGGCATTCTTTCTATTAGCAAGGCCATATTTTCCAACTACCAATCCTTCTTCTTTGTTTCCAACTTTTGCATTACAATCACCAGTAATTACCAATGCGCCTTGATGCATGTTTCATCAATTTCAGACCACAGAAGTTGGTAAAAATCTTCAACTTCTTCATTTTGGTATTAGTGGTTGGTGCATAAATTTGAGTAATAGTCATATGAACTGGTCTTAAAATCCTTGTAGGTGTATGGATACTATCCTATCACTGACAGTGTTGTACTTCAGGATAGATCTTGAAATGTTCTTTTTCACAACGAATGTGACACCATTCCTCTTCAATCTGTCATTCCTGGCATAGGAGATCATATGATTGTCTGATTCAAAACGGCCAATAACAGTCCGTTTCAGCTCACTAACACCTAAGATATAGATCTTTATGCATTCCATTTCAATTTTGATGACTTTCAATTTTCCTAGATTTGCACTTCGTATATTCCACATTACAATTATTAATGAATGTTTGCAGCTGTTTCTTCTCATTTTGAGTCATGCCACATCAGCAAATGAAGGTCCCAAAAGCTTTACTCCATCCACATCATTAAGGTCGATTCTACTAGGCATGGTATAAATACATATATAGATCATGGCTATGTGACTTTGGTGAAATTATGTAATTTGTCTCAGTCATAGATTTTTACTATTAAAATAGTAATTACAGAGTCATGTTAGGTAGGAAGGATCAAACTACAGATGCATGTCAAATGTTTTGTATATACTACATAAACTATAAACTTTATACACATATTATTTACTGTTATTAAAATCATGTCCATTATAGCAAAAATTCTAGAGGCTAGAACTCTAAATCAACAGGAAATACCTTAAGAAATAAGATAAAGTTTAAGTGAGAAGGTACAAACCTTTCTGCTGCTGAACTTTTAAAATTTAATTCAGTATAAAATTAATATCCTAGAGTGGGCTTTGCACAGTTCTATATTTCCTAGTTTGCTGTAATTCATTAAAGATGTAAAAGAAATAAGTGATTATTTGAAACTACTCAGGTTCCGAAACACGATCTGCTATCATAAATATTTCATTCATGGAAAACATTTTCATGCTTATCCTTTTCAACAGTCTTACATCATAATGCTTTATTTCACCTGCCTGTGACAGACATCATTACTAATCCCACAGAGTGCTCATTTCACACCACCCTGGAGCAGCTATTGGATTTCCTACAACACAGCAGCCAATGCTGACACTCTTATGAGAATACTTCCCAAATATATAAAGGATTATAAGAAAGGCAAAGAGAATTAAAACATCATAGGTTCTAAAGGATGCATCTTGACTTAAGTGAGAGGAACCGAGTAAATAACCAAAGCTTGCATGAGGAAGGAAAGAAGAAACAATCACAAACTAGTTTATAAACCACAATTTAACCAACTCACAGGTCAGCAAACCTAGCACCCAGATCTTGGTTTTTAATACCATTCCTCACTGAAAAGACTCACACTCCTTGGAGCAATGGCTTATCCCAGGGCCACGCAGAGCAGGTACAAAATGAGCCTGGAGCATGGTGTTATGCCAGAAAGTAAGGAAATGTTCATAGAATGATTAGGCATGTCAAGTGGGCTCAGAATTATAAACCACTGTGGGGAAAATAAACAAATCATTTAATTTTCACAATCACTTATGACATAGATCCTACTATTTTTACTCTTTTCAGGTAGGGAAAAATGAGAAACAGATAGGTTAAGTAACTTATCCAACGTCACACAGCTAGTAAGTGTCAGAGTCAGATTTGAATCCCAGGAATCTCACTCTAGACCCCATAATTGTAAACAGTATGCTCTGCTGTGCTTTTATTACCTCCATGAACCTAAGATTTTGACCTTAAATGGTTCTTGCATTGAAAACATAAGTAAAATGTACACACAGTACTTTAAACCAGTAGGTGGGCAATAATTTATAGCTATTATTTCTATTCACTATTGGCAGTGGATTCTGTATATGAAATATAGTAATCAACACTATCTTAAATTCAGATTCTACTGTTTCTTCTGTCCAGTCGTGGAAAACAAAAGGGGGATGGTAGAATTACTGAATACTTAAAATGCTACCAGGGACAAGGCAATAGAGAGATTTTTTTTTTTAAAAATCCTCAATCTATATACCCTAGATAATCCACATTTATAAATACTGAGTATGCTGTGCAGAAAAAGCTGATTATACTAGATACAGGAAAAAAAAAAAGAAAAGAGTTCCCAGCACAACAGGATCACTGACAAATGTATTAAGTGAACATATATCGTTTTGTGGCAGCCCAGGATGCATCATCCTTCCTTCCATCACCCCAACTCCTTTTACCCCAAGTCTTGGTGGTCCAATACTGTTGTCCATGAGGTTGCCACTGGCCAACTCAACAGCAGCTAACAAGAACAACATGTAGTCTTGGTAGAAACATAAACCCAAATACATGCTCTCTGACTAACTGAAACCAAAGACGTCTCTTCGAGTATGCTCCCAGAAAACCCTCTGCTCGCTTCCCTAGTATAGGGAGGTGTCTTAGTTACCTAGTGTTGCTATAACAGAAATATCACAAGTGGATGGCTTTAACGAACTGAAATTTTCTCAAAGTTTAGGAGGCTAGAAGTCCTAATTCAGAGTGCTGGCTCTAGGAGAAGGCTTTTTGTCTCCATCAGCTCTGGGGGAAGGTCCTTGTCTCTTCAGCTGTTTCCTCGTTCCTTGAAGATCTCCATGTGGCTTGGCATCTATCTTGCCCCAATCTCTACTTTCTTAATCTGCTCCTTTTATATCTTTTAAGAGATTGACTCAAAACACATTCTATACTAATCCTGCCTCATTAAAATAATGAAGATGACCCATTCCGAAATGGAATTATAACCACAGTCATACAGGTTAGGATTTACAACACATACTTTGGAGGGACACGATTCAATCCATAACAGGAGGTAAGCACACAACCAACCTTAGTCAATCAAACACATTAGCTTGGGACTTGGTATATTAAGCAGAGTTGATTCATGGCCATAACAGTCTGGGTATTTTTGTTGAGTCTTCCTCTTATGAAGACATACAGGATCTTGCAGTCTCTCTTCAACCCTCTGAGCTCCCTCCTCCCCCAGGTCCTTCTAATAAATTCCTTTTTTGCATTTAAGTTAGCCAGAATCTTTCCCTTCGCTGGCAGCAACAACAATGATAAATGTACAGAGTAAAATATAAAGAGATAAAATTATATAATTTTATTTATCATTGCTTTAGGTGATTTTTATTCTTTTCCATTGGTTTAGTATATTGGAAAGCGTGTTGGCCCCAAAATTTGAAAATCTAGAATCTAGTCCAGGATTTCCATCAGCTGTATTTAACACCTAAAGTATGAATTCCTCCTGGTTATCTTTTTTTTTTTCCCTCCCTTAACTGTAATGAAAAGCGTTTTGAACCACAAGTTTTCCAGAATTCATGAAATACCATGTTTTACAGAAAAGAGCAAAGATTCTTAATGACAATACCAATAATATAGATCATGTTTCAGGAAATTAGCACATGGATTATGCTAAATTTAATATTTCCCATTATTTTAATAATAATGTTTTTGACACAAATAAAATGCTACAGTAGTTTCTAACATGACAAATAAACAAGAATCAAATACTTTTAGACTCTTCCCTTAAAAGAAGAACATAATGTATCTCAGAAGATTTATCTGTAAGAAATAAATTGGTTTGAGCTCATACTATTATTCAGTAAATACATTCCATTTAGAAGATCTATAGGCAAAGCAACACATCTATAGTGTTTACATTTTCTAATAATACATCATTCTTCTAAAATGTGCTTTCCTTCATGTTTTCAAATTTTGTATAAATACCAGCCTTACATAAAAGCTTCAAGCTGAAAAGAATAAATTATTTTTAAAAGTCACTGATAATTTGATAGGCATGTTTTGCTACTTATATATAAAATTGATTGGTATACTTACTAAGGAATATATTCATAACAGTACTATGATTCTATTTTCCTAAGAAGTCTAAAATTACTAGTGTCAATATCAACCAAAAAAATTTTAACTGGCATTAACATGAGTTTGTGAGGGTCTAAAAAACTAGTGTCAGGTCATATCATGAGGTCAGATGAGTTTTAGTATTGAAAGCAAGATGGCCAAATAAAAGTATTACTACGAATCCTTTAAAATTTTAAAAGTAAAGTCATTCTCAAAAAACCATTCATACCAGGAAGACTAACAATTGTCAAATCACATCTCCAAGAATTATGATTATTTAATATTAACATTTATCAAGCATTAACTGCATTTGAAAGGCTATGAGATTTTGTTCCTCTCTTTAAAGTTTTATCTTCCTAGACTTAAGCTTGGATATACTATTTGTTACTAACTCTCCACACAATTCAAACACACAGTACTCCATCTATCATGTAAGTCACAAATAAATTCTGGGGTGGAAAAGAGGATAAAAATTAGTCCCTCGCCTTAAAGCACGTATAGCCATGAAAATCGACTCAATGCAATGTTATACATGCTAGAAAAGAGATGGTATAAAGTGCTATCTTTAAGGAAGCAATTAATTCTGTGTCGGAGCAGAGGAAAAGCTACAGGAAAACCATAAAATGTATTAAACTTTTATAGGGTTTCCAAGGAGCGGCTGGTGGATTCAAACTGCAGACTTTTTGGTTAGCAGCCTAGGCTCTTAACCACTGTGCCACCAGGGCTCCTTCTAAAAATATAAAATACATGTAGACTATAACTCTTATGTAGATAATGGTGGACTTCCCAGTCAGTCAAATCTGAGTTTAAACCCCAGTTTTACGCCCTGTAAGGACCCCCTGGTGGCACAATGGTTATGCACTCAGCTGCTAAACAAAAGGTTGGTGGTTTGAACTCACCAGTGGCTCCATGAAACAAAAGACCTAGTCATCTGCTTCCATAAAGATTAGAGTCTAGAAAACCCTATGGGGCAGTTCTACTCTGTCCTATAGGGTCTCCATGAGTCAGAATTGACTCAACAGAACACGACAAAAACACCACCTATGCCCTATCGGCTGGGTGAAACTGAGCACATTGTTTGAAAACCAAGAATCTAGGCCTAGTTCCACCACTCACTGACTGTGACCTTGGGCAAGTCATTTAGCCTTGCTAGGCCTCAACTTCCTAATCTATAAAGTAAGTCATGGAATCATTCTATGTAACCTTTAATTACTCTTCTGGTTCTGACCTGAGTCTATATTTCATACGCAACTAAAAAATTCATGTCCGTTGAATGTCTTCATTCAGCAAATATTTACAGGGGACCTACAATGTGTCAGGCACTGTGTTAGGTATATGGGATATTATCAGTGAACAAAATAGACAAAAATCCCTGCCCTCAAAGATGTCATTATAGAGGTTAAACAGAAAATACCTATTTTAAAAACATTAAAAATGCTTTGTCGCTTCCTTATTAATTTCCCCATAAGGTTTACATAAGTATTAAAAATAATTAACACTGAGAAATCTCAAAATAACTATTGCTGTGATGCTGGAAGCTATGCCACTGGTATTTCAAATACCAGCAGGTCACCGATGATGGACAGGTTTCAGGAGAGCTTTCAGACTAAGACATTCTAAGAAGAAGGACCTAGCAGTTTACTTCTGAAAAAACTGGCTAGTGAAAACCTTATGAATAGCAGTGGAACACTGTCAGATATAGTGCCATAAGATGAGCCACGCAGGTTGGAAGGCACTCAAGATACCAATGAAGAAAAGATGCCTCCTCAAAGCAGAGTCAACCTTAATGACGTGGATAGAGTCAAGCTTTCGAGACATTCATTTGATGATGCAGCACGACTCAAAATGAAAAAAAAAAACCAGCTGCAAATATCCATTAATTATCAGAACATGGAATGTATGAAGTGTGAATATAGAATAATTGGAAGTTGTCAGAAATGAAATGGAAGGCATACAGATTGATATTCTAGGCATGGGTGAGCTCAAAAGGACTGGTATTGGCCATTTGAATCAGATATGGTATACAATGCCAGGAATGACTAATAGAAGCAGAATGACGTCCCATTCATGGTCAAAAAGAACATTTCAAGATCTATCCTGAAGAACAAGGCTGTCCCTGACAGGATAATATCCATATACCTAAGAGGAAGACCAGTTAATACAACAATTATTGAAATTTACACACTAATCACTAGTGTCAAAGATGAAGAAATTGAAGATTTTTAAGAACTTCTGCAGTCTGAAATTGAACAAACATGCAAACAAGTTACATTGACAATTACCAGTGATTGGTATGTAAAAGCCAGGAACAAAGAAAAAGGATCAGTAGCTGGAAAATCTGTCCTTGGTGACAGAAAGAACTCCAGAGATCTCATGATAGAATTTTGCAACACCAATGACCTATTGACTGCAAATACCTTTTTTCAACAACATAAATGACAACTATGTACATGGACCCCACAGATGGAAAACACAGGAATCAAATCAACTACATCTGTGGAAAGAGATGATGGAAAAGCTCAATATCATCAATCGTCAATCAGAATAAGGCCAGGGGCAACTGTGGAGCAGATCACCAATTGTTCATATGCGAGTTTAAACTGAAGCTGAAGAAAATTAAAACAAGTCCACAAGATCCAAAATACGACCTTGAGTATATGCCATCTGAATTTGGAGACCGTCTCAAGAACAGATTTCATGCACTGAACACTAATGATCAAAGACCAGACTAGTTGTGGGATGATATCAAGGACATCATACATGAAAAAAGTAAAAGGTCATTAAAAAGACAGAAAAGACCAAAGTGGATGTCAGAAGAGACTGAAACCTGCTCTTGAACATCAAGTAGCTAAAGCTAATGGAAGAAATGATCAAGTAAAAGAGCTGAGCAGATTTCAAAGGGCGGCTCGAGAAGACAAAGTATTATAATGACATGTGCAAAGACCTGGAGTTAGAAAACCAAAAGCGAAGAACATGCTAGGCATTTTTTCAAGCTGAAAGAATTCAAGAAAAAAAATTCAAGCCTCGAGTTGCAATTGTGAAGGATTCTATGGGCCCTAGTGGCACAGTGGTTAAGAGTTTGGCTGCTAACCAAAAGGTCAGCGCAGTTTGAATCCACCAGCCACTCCTTGGAAACCCTATGGGGCAGTTCTTCTCTGTCTTATCGGGTTGCTACGTTAAGTTGGAATTGACACAATGGCAACGTGTTTTGGTACGGGCAAAACAGAGCCCTACTGGCAAAGTAGGGCTGCCAAAAGGTTGGCAGTTCAAATCCACTAGCTGCTACTTGGAAACCCTATAGGGCAGTTCTACTCTGTCCTATAGGGTCTCGATGAGTCATAGTCGACTTGACAGCAACAAGGTTTTTTTTTTTTTTTTGGAGGGGGGAGCAAAATATTGAACAACACAGGCAGCATCAAAAGAAGATGGAAGGAATACACAGTCACTGTACCAGAATGAACTGGTCGACATTCAACCATTTCAGGAAATAGCACAAGATCAAGAATAATGCTATTGAAAGAAAAAGTCCAAGCTGCACTGAAGGAATTGGTGAAAAACAAGGCGTCAGGAACTGTCAGAATACCAACTGAGATGTTTCAACAAATGGATGCAGTACTTGAGATGCTCATTTGTCTATGCCAAGATATTTGGAAGACAGAGCTACCTGGCCAACTGACTAGAACTGTATTTGTGCCTCTTCCCAAGAAAAGTCACACAACAGAATGCAGAAATTATCGAACAATATCATTAATATCACATACAAGTAAAATTTTGCTGAAGATCATTCAAAATCAGTTGTAGCCAGTACATCAACAGGGAACTGCCAGAAAGTCAAGCTGGATACAGAAGAGGACGTGAATGAGGAATATCACTGTTGATGTCAGATGGATCTTGTCTGAAAGCAGAGAATACCAGAAAGATGTTTACCTGTGTTTTATTGACTATGCAAAGGCATTTGACTGTGTGGATCATAACAAATTATGGATAACATTGCAAAGAATGGGAATTCCAGAATACTTAATTGTGCTCATGAGGAACCTGTACATAGACCAAGAGGCAGTCATTTGAAAAGAACAAGAGGATACTGAGTGGTTTAAAATCAGGAAAGGTGTGCATCAGTGTTGTATCCTTTCTCTATAGTTATTCAATTTGTATGCTGAGCAAATAATCCGAGAAGCCAGACTATATGAATAAGAACGTGGCATCAGGACTGGTAGAAGACTCATAAACATCCTGTGATATGCAGATGACCCAACCTTGCTTGCTGAAAGCAAAGAGGGCTTGAAGCACTTACTGATGAAAATCAAGGACTACAGCCTTCAGTATGGATTACACCTCAATACATGGAAAACAGAAATTCTCACAACTGGACCAATAAGCAACATCACAATAACCAGGGAAAGGACTGAAGTTGTCAACGATTTCATTTTACTTGGATCCACAATCAAAGCCCATGGAAGCAGCATAAATAAATCAACTAATGTATTGTACTGGGAAAATCTGCTGCAAAAGACCTCTTTCAAGTGTTGAAAAGCAAAGACCTCACTTGGAGGACTAAGGTGTGCCTGATCCAAGCTAGGGTTTTTTCAATCGCCTCATATGCTTGTGAAAGCTGGACAATGAATAAGGAAGACCAAAGAATTGATGCCTTTGCATTATGGTTTTGGTGAAGAATATTGAATATACCATGGACTGTCAGAAGAACCAACAAGTCTGTTTTGGAAGAAGTACAGCCAGAGTGCTCCTTGCAAGTGAGGATGGGGAGACTTCATCTCACTTGCTTTGGACATGTTAACAGGTAGGACCAATCCCTGGAGAAGGACATTATGCTTGGTAAGGTAGAGGTTCAGCAAAAAAGAGGAAAACCTTGGACAAGATGGACTGACATAGTGGCTGCAACAAAGGACTCAAAAACAGCAACGATTGCGAGGATGGCACAGGACTGGGCACTGGTTTGTGCTATTGTACATGGGGTCGCTATTAGTCGGAATCAACTCAATGGCACCTAACACCAACTGGCTCTGACATGAGTCTGTATTTTATATCCAATTAAAAAAATTATGTCCATTGAATGTCTTCATTCAGCAAATATTTATAGAGGACCTACTACGTGTCCAGCACTGGGTTATATATGTGGGATATTATCAGTGAACAAAATAGACAAAAATCTGTCCTTCTGGATGTTCTTACAAAGGTTACACAGAAAACATCTGTTGAAAAACTTTAAAAATGCTTTGTTGTCTCCTTATTCATATATCATTTCCCTATAAGGTTTACGTATATATTAAAAATAATTAACACTGAGAAATCTCCAAATAACTATAACCTTAACACACAAACAGAAACTTAGATGGTGAAGTATAGTTGGTAATACTGCCATCAAGATTATGTTTCTCTAAATTCACACTGAATCTATGAGCCTTAGCAGCTTGACCAAAAGGCAGTATCTTCATGAAATCCCCTAAACCAGTTTCGTATAATAGCCATCTTCTTCACTTAAACTATCACATAGTTGTGGGTTTTATTTTGTTTGTTTTTTTGGTTTTGTTTGTTTTTTGAGAGCTATAATATCACCAGATAAGTTTCGTTCAAAGATAAATCAAATCTGTACATAGTAAGATAATACAAACACCAAAGCATATCCTCTCCCTTCTTTTTCAGATATTCTACTTTCACATCCGGTATTTTTCAGCGTTGTTTCATACTATCCATTTTATTATGCAAGGTCTTTATTTGAGAGCCATATATCATCTGATTTTATAAAACTGATTTATTACTCAATAGGCAATTGTGAGAGATCAGCTCTTTCAGGGAACTCCAAAATAGAAACACCCTCAGAGTATGCCCAGTGACAGGAGGGAAGAGTGGGTATTGCAAGGATACACTATGAGGTAAAGAGAGAACAGAAGTCGACCTGTCTTCAGAATACACGGTGACCTTAGGAGTCAGATGGCAACTCTGACAGTCTTCCATGCTTGCACTTTTCTTCTCTGCCTGGTCTCTCCTTTACAAATCTACTCAAGTCTCATAGGTTCTTCCCCAATATCGCACAGCTATGCCTTCTTCATGGTTGCTACAGCCTCCTGGATTCTCCTATCTGTATTCTCTCAGAATGCCTGCACACTTCTGCATCATTCTCACACTTGCATCCCTCTTCCAAAGACAGATGATCTGACTGGGGCTGTGGTTGCCTTCCTGTGTAGAGCACCCTTTTGAAACAGAATTCTCACCCACTTCAATGATGGTGTGCTCTTGACCACCTTCCTATAATCAGTAGTTGGGATAGTGCAGTCACATGGTTAAAAAAACAAACCAACCTAGTAGTGTATGCATAAGGTCCCCTTCAAAAGAGGACTGTGGCAGAGCAGGTACCACAAGATTTTTAAGAAAGATGTACCATAACTTGCAGGTACCTTCCATGAACAGTTTAGTACATAGTAATACATGATCACCATAGAGACCATGTGTACAGAGAGAGATTCACAAGCCGCTCCCACAAATTTAGGCTATGTCTTTAGAGATACAGGAGGCAAGTGAACACCAGCAAATATATATGGCATATACTAGAAATTTAAAATTCTAAAAGGTGTGAAGAGGTGGGTGTGTTTGTATGTTTTAGAATGAACAAGTTCAGCTTAGGAAATCAATGTTGAAAGCAAAATAAAACAAACCAACAAATTAATAAAAAACAATGTAAAATCACTATTTTTAAAGCTGAGCCTGTCAGCATCAAATGCATAGTAGAATGTGGCATGTCTTAAATTTCATCTAGCCAACCATAGCTTGTACTCTCTCCTAGCTGTGAAACTCAGAATATATTAACAAATACCACTCTATTCTGGGTGAATTCACCCAAAGCTTCAGCATTACCATTTTAGCAGGGAGTGGCAGCCAGCATTACACAACTCCTAGCCTGAGGCTTCCATCCTGACCTCACGTGTAAAAATTGCAAGCAACTACAAAATAAAAAACAAGACAAAGCAAAGAAAGCTTTCGAACACAATTGGCTTTACATTGAGTACTTCTATAAAGTACTGGAGCCCAAACTTTCTCATGGTGGGCAGGAGAAAGCACACGGCCCCCCTCGATGCCATCACACAACTATAAAAGGAGTCTCCTTAGAAAGAAGCAGACACCATGGAAGGCAGAGAAGAGATATGTAAGTGAGACTTTGGTGACATTGTCAAGATACTGATTAAGCCTCATCTATGCACTGCTCCCGCTCTGGTCTTTTCCTTTATATTTGCCAAAAAAGATCCTTGGTGCCTTCATGCATTAGATAAAACATCTCCTCCCTCAATATCTAGGCCTCCATCATCACAAGTCAAAGGGAGAGCCCAGGAGCTCCAGATGAGACCAAAACTCTCCAGTGTCTAAACTGGACTCCTATCCCTTCTTCTCTCACCCCAACACTCATAATCTCACCATGTCTATTATCTCTGGGATCATCAGAAGCAGTCTTTATGCCCTTTATTTCCCCTTTTCATCAGACCCCAGAGAAGTCCAGGAATCCCAGGTTATTCGTCATCCCCCACTCTCTGATTCTACATAGCTCTATGAGAAATGAGGCAACCCCAAACTCACCAGGCACTCCCCACCCCTCTTACCTGCTTCATTGTTTCCATTTCTGCTTTGAAATATCTGATACACTATGAATTCTATTTGTTTCCTTCCTTAAAATGTAAGCTCCATGAAGGCAAGATTTTTGTCTCCTTTGTTCTCTGTGCTATCCCCAGCACACAGAAAGAAAGTCACTGACACGTAGTGAGCATTCAGTAAGTATTTGTCCAGGAAAGGAATATCAATATCCAAAGCAGTTGTTTGGAAAAACAGCGGGGGTAAGGGGGGGGGCAGTGTTCATGTTTCTGTTTTCTAGACTTGACAAGTTTTAGTCTTTGGAGAGTGAGGGAACGCTTATACTTATCGCACATGAAATTAACACATCCAACTTATAAAAACTCTACCAAGAATTATGTCTATCAGCCCTGGAACATTGCTCTGAAAAGGGCTATTTTGGCCTCTGTTTACTTCTCTAAAAACTTTTTACACAATTATTTATATTCTCAGGTCAATAACTAATTGCTTCCTAATTACATCTACTCCTCAATTATTGACTATCTCCATTATCCGACATTTCACATTTATGACAACAGAAAAAAACTCTACTAACCGACTATTTTTTGCTTTACAGTGCAGGCGAGAGGGGGAGGAGGAGGCAGGCAAGATTTGTGAGAAGGAGCAGTTCCTATCACCCAGGTCAGCAGCGGCAAGCGCAGGACGGGCAGGCGTGGGGGGGTGGGGGTCGGAAGTCTCTTCATCTAAAGCGGCCTCTCTACCACCTCCACAGCCTCTGTCAGGCCCAGATGGCCAGGCCTCACCTGCTTGCAAGTCCAGGAGCCACTTGCCACGGAGAGCATGAAGGTGGAGAGGTAAGATGCAAGTGCCCACAGAGAGGCCTGGAGCAAGGCCAGGTAATGGTGGGCTCCTGCTGCTCTGGAGGTGGTGGGCAACCAGACCACCACCACCACCACCCCAGCCCCCGCAGGCTCCACAGTGGTGGGAAAAGTGTTTCAAATGCTTTGAGATCATGGATCATATTCTTACCAATACCCTAAATCTACATATTTAAGGTGAACAACTACCAAAAACATAAAAACTCACTGTTACTCAGTCGATTCTCTGTAGTACAGAGTAGAACTGCTCCCACAGGGTTTCCAAAACTATAATCTTTACAGAAGCGGACTGCCATCTTTCTCCCTCAGAGCAGCTGGTGGGTTGGAATCATGGACCTCTTGGTTAGCAGCTGAGCACTTTAACCAATATGCCACTAGGAGTAAAAAAAAGAAGTTGATTCCATCTATTTTGTTACCTACTGGGGGAAAAGGCCTACAAAATTATCAAATCCAGTTTTCTCTTTACAGAACATTAAGTGGCCTGTGCAAAAGTACTTTTAACTGCACCACCCAGGGACCCTTGAAATGATGCAGAAGGGAGCAAAAAATGAAAAAAATATAAAGGAAAACAGAGATTACATGCCTCACAGAGTAGTTCAATAAATGTTACCTATATTTAACTGAAAATATAGACCAGAGAAAGGAAAAAATTTTCTATATAAAGGAAGAAGAACTAGAGATGGTCAAAAAGTCAAGAGAATGGAGAACAGGCAGTGTGGCATGTTAGAGTAAAACCTACTGCCAACTTTGGTACAGGGTTATTTTGAGAACTGGATGAAATAATGTTTGTAAATGTAACTGGCAAATGTCAGGTAGTAAAAATATTAACATTGAGAAAAAGTATTAATTAAAGGAGATAAAACTGCTTTTCAATGCTACAAAGTAAGGTGCTTGGAAGAAGTACAGCCAGAATGTTCCTTAGAAGCGAGGATGGTGAGACTTGGTTTCAGGTACTTTGGACATGTTATCAGGCGGGACCAGTCCCTGGAGAAGGACATCATACTTGATAAAATAGAGGGTCAATGAAAAAGAAGAATACCCTCAATGAGATGGATTGACACAGTGGCTGCAACAATGGGCTCAAGCAACTACAATTCTGAGGATGGCGCAGAACCAGGCAGTGTTTCGTTCTTTTGTACATAGGGTTGCTATGAGTCCGAACCAACCACGACAGCACCTAACAACAAGAAGTAAGGTGCTATAGGTTGACTTCTGGCCTCCAAAAAGGTATGTTGAAGTCCAAACTCCTGGTACCTGTGAATATGACCTTATTTGGAAATAGCATCCTTGCAGATACAGTTAGGCTCACACAAGGTCATACTGGAGTAGGGTGGGCCCTAATACAAAATGACTGGTGTCCTTATATAAAGGGGAGAAGACGGCCACATAGAGATGGAGGCAGAGATGTAAAGATAGAGGCAGAGATTGAGTGATGCTGCCACAATCCATGGACCGTCTGGGACTACCAGACTGGAAGAGACAAGGAAGGATTCTCCCCCTTAGAGCCTCGAAAGAGAGCTTGGCCCTGCCAACACCCTGAATTCCTACTTTTAGCCCCCAGAACCGTGAGAGAATAAATTTCTGTTGTTTTAAGCCACACCCAGTTCTTGGTGCTTTGTTACAGCAGCTGTAGGAAAGTAATACATAGGGGAAGTAGAAAAGAGGCAATGCAGGTAGGACCCCCTTTCCTGTTTCACTGATGTTCCAGGTGCTGCCACTTGTAAAGCTGCCCTGGGGTAGAGATTTTAATTTGTTTTTCTTGACAACACTGTTATAGGTTTTGTTAATGCTTATAAATTCCTGCAGGAGACAAATTGGTTGGTGAGGATTATGAACTAAAAGAAAATGCCTTGAGGATGGGGGAGTGGTGAGGAAAGAATAAATTCTAATAGTATACACAAAAAAAAGTTAAGTTTTGAGTCTACATATTTTATGGCAAATTAATTTCTCCTCTAGTGAGTGCAGTAGTTCATAAATCCCACTCACGCTCCCCTCTAAGCATGAATAGAGAATATCGGAAAATACAGCAGGGATTTAAATGAACCCATTTTTAAGTTAAGGAACTCACATATACAAGAATGGCTCATGCTTTAGAAAAGGCTGTTTCGAATCAAATCAAAGTCACAAAGTGTTTTTTTCTCCTGCTGTTTAATCAAGCAGAAAAAAAATGCCAAGCACCTCTTGCTGATGCTAGCCTTGCTCTGGCTCTTCTGACTTTAGTCTTCAGTAAGGACTTCATTCATTTCCTGAGAAAAGCCAAACCCTCACCATAGTCACTTAAAATTATTTAATGGGAGCTGTTTTGAACTATCCAAGCACAAAGCAGGCCTTTAAAAATTGCTCACATGCTAGAAACTGACAGTGTCATAGCTGTCTACAAATAAATGCTAAATAATGCAAACTGGTAACCTGTTGACAATGGATTTGTATATATTA
Source organism: Trichechus manatus latirostris (assembly GCF_000243295.1). Taxonomy (NCBI): domain Eukaryota; kingdom Metazoa; phylum Chordata; class Mammalia; order Sirenia; family Trichechidae; genus Trichechus; species Trichechus manatus. Next base: position 4,054,570 of record NW_004444032.1, on the reverse strand, counting down.
TGTGAATACCCATGTAATAAATTCACATCTGACCCTTTTACCACTGCTAGAATCAATCATTCTATAGCTTGTAAAGGTGCCTCTGGTGGCATAATGGTTAAGTGCTCGGCTGCTAACCAAAAGGCTGGCAGTTTGAACCCACCCAGCAGAGCTGCAGAAGAAAGGCCTGGTGATCTGTTCCCATAAAGATTACAGCCTAGAAAACCACATGGTACAGTTCTACCTTGTCATATGGGGTCGCTGTGAGTCAGAATTGACTCGATGGCACACAACAACATTCCTAAGCTGGCAGCTGCTCTTGTTTTGGAGCCCTGGTGGCACAGTGAGTAAGAGTTCGGCTACTAACGAAAAGGTCAGCAGTTCGAATCCACGAGCCACTCCTTGGAAACCCTACGGGGCAGTTCTACTTTGTCCTATAGGGTCGCTATGAGACAGAATCGACTCGACAGCAAAGGGTTTGGGTTTGGGTTTTTTATAGCTTGTAAATACTAGAATAGGCTGATGACAGTAAAATAAATGGAAAGAAAAGAATGACATCCTAGAAGAATGTCTAAGAAAAACAAATAGGAACCTGGTAATAAGAAGCTAGTTTTCAGGGGGAAAAAAATCCAACATTAGAAAAAACAATAATTCTACAAAATCAGCTTTTCCAAGTTCATGCTATTCTCACATTATTATTGTCCCTATACCTAACAATCACTCTGATTCACAACTTCTCAGGCTCCTTGCATTTTTCACAGTATTAAGGCTGAGAAGGTCATCCATACAGCTATTATCAAGTTAAAATCAAAGGACAGTCAGATCCTGAGAGTCAAATGAGTAAAGACGTAAGTAAAATGGCTTTGGTCATAAATCAAAAGCTAATAGGGCCTGAGCATATGAGTCTGACCCTTTAATAGTATTCTCTCCTAGCTTGGCAACCCAAGTGAGAAAACAAAGTGTTGGAGTTATTGCCTGTGCAAAGACAGGACATTGCATCTGACATTAATTGTAGCTATCATATTGTTCAGAAAACTTCATACAAGAAATCAGGTAAAACTATTATCACTAAAACTAGCCTTTTTTTTCTTTTAAAGAAAACTTGGAATTTTCAGATCAGATCTATTCAAAAGACGATATCATGATCTATCTAGAAGACTCAAATATTTTTGGTTAATGCTTACAAGTTCCTAATAGAATTTCAATCTTTCACAGCAGAGGAAGACCAAAGAAGAATTGATGCATTTGAATTATGGTGTTGGCGAAGAATACAAAATATACTATGGACTGCCGGAAGAACAAACAAATCCATCTTGGAAGAAGTACAGTCAGAATGCTCCTTAGAAGCAAGGACGGCAAGGCTTCATCTCATGTACTTTGGACATGTTGTCAGGAGGGACCAGTCCCTGGAGAAGGACGTCATACTTGGTAAAGTAGAGAGTCAGGAAAAAAGAGGAAGACTCTCAATGAGATGGATTGACACAATGGCTGCAACAATGGGCTCAAACATAACAGTGATTGTGAGGATGGTGCAGGACCAGGCAGTGTTTCACTGTTGTACACAGGGTCGCTATGAGTCGGAACCTACTCCATGGTACCTAACAACAACAACAACGATGGCACAGGTCATGTACTTTAGTATAGCTGCACTATCTCTTCTAGAGGTGCTCAGTAAGAGATTCTTAACTAAATGATTAACTCAGTAGAATTCCCAGGATAGTAACTACAGACTAAAAATTCTCTACATCTGCACATTAGCAACATATCTGCCAAGCATAAAAGATAAGAGGTTTATTAAGTGTGATGGTTAAGATTGTGTGTCAACTTGGCTGGGCCATGATTCTCAGTGTTTTTATGTTATCACTCCCATGATTGAATATGCTGTGAGTAGCCAATCAGTGGAAAGGGATTTTCCCTGGGGGTGTGGCCTGCATCTGAATATAAGCAGACGTTCTGGCTTTTTGCTCACTCTGGATTCTGCGGCTGCCTCCTGTTCATCTGACCTCCAGTTCTTGGGACTTGAGCTATCAGCTTATCTGCTGATCCTCGGATTCACTGATCTTCACAGCCTGTGAACGGAGTCCTGCTTCCCAACCTGCGGATCTTGGGTTTGCCAGCCGCTATGGCTACATGAATCGGGAGAAGCCTCTATGCTAATCCATGGACTTGGGATGTTCCAGTCTCTACAAGTACGTGGGCTGTTTCTTTGATATAAATCTCTCTCTCTGTATATTTATATGCTTTACTGGTTTTGCTTCTCTAGAGAACCCAACCTAATACACTAAGTGTTGCTACAAAGTAGTCAGACCAATGATAAAAGCTAGAGGGAAAAAGATGACAAAGCAGAAAAAAAAAAAAAACAAACCAACCAACCAACGGTCATGTGAGATAGTGAGATGACTGACTGCCAACAAAGAAATTGTTCTCAAACACCTGCTTAAAATTTTTATTCCCAGTACTCAGCTGGTTCATTCATGAAATCTGGAGTGAAATCTGGAAATACAACACAGTTTTAACAAGCAACCCAGCTCATTTTGATGCAAGTGAAAAACAACATAACAATCATGGCTAAACAACCAGGCCTTAGCAAAGCTGTGAACAGATTATTTATATTTGGTAAACAGTGACTTTGGATGAACTGTAAGAGTCTTTGCTTCTATGAGACAATGCAGTCAGGTAAAAACAAAATAACAGTAACATCAATGACATCAATAGTAATACATTTAAGAACATATATTACCCTGACATGCATTATAATTTCATATTTAACTCAGGCTGTAGATTTAAAATAACCTGGGTTCAAATCCTATACTGCTTACTAGCTCTGTGATCTTGATCAAATTATTCACCCTCTCTAAGCCTCAATTTTCTTATAGATATAATACTTAGCTGACAGGGAAATTATGAGCAGTAACTAACTTTGTGTTGAACAACACAACAACACAGAGTTATAAAAAATGACAAGCAGTGGTAAGGAACTACTGTCAAATACACACACACACATACATAAGCACATGAAGTGGTCAACAGCATTAGCTATCAGGGAAATGCAAATCAAAACCACAATGAGATGCCATTACACACCCACTGGGATAGTTATAATAAAAAAGACAGATAACACATGTTGGCAAGGATGGGGAGAAATTCAAGCCTTCATATACTACTGGTGGGAATGTAAAATGGTACAGCTACTTTGGAAAACAGTCTGGAAGTTTCTCAAATTCTTAAACATAGAGTCATATGATCCAGCAATTCCACTCCTAGGTATATACACAAAAGATGTGAGAACTTAGGTCCACACAAAAACTTGCATACAAATGTTCACATTCACAATAGCTAAAAACTAGGAACAATCCAAATGTTCAACTGATAAATAAAATGTGATATATCCACAGAATACTATTCACCAATAAAAAGGAACAAAGTGCTGATACAGGCTTCAACATGGGTAAACCCTGAAAGCATTTATGTTAAGTAAAAGAAGGCAGTCATAAAGGATCACATATTATATGATTCCATTTATATGAAATGTACAGAATAAGCACATCTACAGAGACAAAAAGTAGATTAGTGGTTGCCTAGGGCTAAAGGGGATGAGGGGAGTGATGAGCGTGGGTTTCTTTTTGGGGTAACAAAAATGTTCTAAAATTGACTGTGGTGATGAATACACAACTCTGAATACACTAAAAGTTAAATGGGTGAATTGTATGGTGTGTCAATTATATCTTAATAAAGCCGTTCTGAGAAATTACATATATGTATATACACACACACATACGTATATATAACATACCTCTATTAGATATCTATGATGCTCTTTCATGCCTAGTACCTTTTCCTTTGGAAAACTTTCATTCCCCCCATTCTATGTCATTCTAGTAGGGCTGTCAACCACAGGAAGCCCCTAATCCCTACTCCTGCCACAGAAACTGCTCCAGAATTTCTGCTCCTAACTCTCTGAGCTGTTCATATTCTATGTTTCCTGAGGCCTAATTATTCAACTTAGCTTTCAATTCTGTGATACATCCATATTTTATCCAATAAACTTTTTTTTTTTGCATAAAATAATCTCTCAATTTAGGTTGCTTGCAACCACAAAACTCAACTTGATACATATGCTAAAACTGTTCCAATTCCTTCTCCAGAAGTAATTCTATTAACAATTTGCTGTGAATCTTTCCACAGTTTTTTCTATGCATACACAGTTACATACACACACACACACACACACACACACACACACACACATACATAGATATATATTCACACATGTTTTCACAGCATAATTATATATATAATATGGCTAGACTTCACCACAATTGATTGTATCATTCCCCCATGAATACTCCTATTAGTTAATCAAGTTTTATTTAACCATTTTTTGTTCAACATCTAGGCAGGTGGGAGTACCCATTAAAAATATATCAGACAGTTCTTGAACAGATTTGGAGGTTGAAAATTTTTTACACACTTTTAGATATGAGAGGAAACTGAAAAAACAATCTCTAATCAATTTTTGTTTACCATTTAGTTTGGCAGATAAGAAATAACAATTAGAAAACAATTATATGTCAAGATATAAGCAAAATGTCATGCCAATCAGCTTATAACAGCTGAAGCAATGCAAATTGAATTCAATTCTACTAAATGTCAACTGTGTAATGTTGTTCAGTGTGCTCATTATACTGCCTATAAGGGCATCGGAAAGAAAGTTTACAGTTCTGCCCTTGGTATATTTATAGTCCCACTTAGTCAACACTTTATAAATTTTGCAAACATAAAAAATTAATAAACAAAATATGTCACTTAGGATAAAAAAAGATGCTCACGACTTTCTTATTATTATGATAATAACAATAGTCAACATTTTTGAATACTTACTGTCGTGGACTGAATTGTGTTCCCCCAAAATATGTGTCAACTTGGCTAGGGCATGATTCCCAGTACTGTGTGATTGTCCACCATTTTGTCATCTGATGTGATTTTCCTACGTGTTGTGGATCCTACCTCTATGATGTTAATGAGGCAGGATTAGAGGCAGTTACATTAATGAGGGAGGACTCAATCTACAAGATTAGGTTGTGTCTTAAGCTAAGCTCTTTTGAGATATAAAAGAGAGAAGTGAGCAGAGAGACATCTGGACCTCATACTGCCAAGAAACAAGAGCCAGGAGAACAGTGCGTCTTTCGGACCTGGGGTCCCTGCGTTGAAAAGCTCCTAGACCAAGGGAAGATTGATGACAAGGACCTTCCTTCAGAGCCAACAGAGAGAGAAAGCTTTCCCCTGGAGCTGGCACCCTGAATTCAGACTTCTAGCCTACTAGACTGTGAGAGAATAAACTTATGTTTGTTAAAGCCATCCACTTGTGGTATTTCTGTTATAGCAGCACTTAACTAAGACATTAACTGTGTCCTATGGTCTCAATTATTTTTCCAAACAAAACTATGAGCCAAGTATTGTTACAATTATCACCTAGGAGCACCGTGGTAATTGTAACTGACAAATCTGAGACCTGAAGTCAGGTCTTTCTGTCTCTAAAATTCCTTTCCTAACCAATATCTCTGTAATATCATAACAGTGTTTTTAATGACTAGCTGAATAGATGAACTGGAGTTTTCATAATATTCAATCTACTTTAATATCTATGTTTACAAAAATTCTGTAAGCGACAAATCAATTTTCTGAATCAGCACGAAAGATTATTAAAACTGAGAGTTCTTTATTTCTTGGCACGTGAGAGGCTACCATATCAATTCCTTCAGTTAAATTAACCTAGGCCACCCACTTGATAGACTTGTAGTCTTTATAAACACAAAAACAGGTTAGTATAGACTCCTAATGGTAAGGTTACTCTGTATGAGAAGTAGGTACACATTTCTATAAAAGTACAAAAAATTATAAAATACATAATTACTATAGACATTATTACATGGTAAATCTTTCCATATTTATGCATATTTAATTAAAATGATATTTATCAAAAGGATAATGAGGCCATTTTGAATCATATTTACTGAAGGGCTAATGAGACAGTAGAATATGATCCGCTTATTAACTGAAGAACAAGATATGTGAATCTGTACACAGTGAAAGACCAGAATTACAATAAATACCTTCAAAAGTTTCTCATAAACCTTACAGTGAAAAGGTCCTCGTAGAGATAAGACAGCCCATGTACAATGTGAGCTCCCCACTTCTACAATAGAATTCAAGCTTGAACTGATAGACAAATGAAAACTTATGTTCTAGTCAAAGAACATTCCTGATGAGAGTATATGAATTAGGTATCCGCTATATGCAGGATTATAGTTGTTTTAGGTATTTACATAAAAGTCATTTTTTAAATTGCAAGATAGGTCGAGATATTTACATAGTAAAATAAAATTTTGTAACACAGAACCTTCAAATAATCTCACATTAAACTGCTGTACCTCAAAAAAATGTTGATATTTTACTGAGCCAAAAAACAGGTCCTTTGTCATGTGAATATAGCAGAAAAGAACTATGCCAATAGGCAGTGAAAATGCCAGTCATTTTCTCAAATAATAATGATAATAATATTAATAATAATACATATATGTAGACTTTCAGCTTTATGAACAGAAAATTCAAGAGATATCAAAATGACACATATTATCAAGCTATGAATAATAAAAAATTTCAATACGTAATGAACCACAACTACCACAGCCTCCACCAGACTGAGTCCAGCACAACTAGATGGTGCCCAGCTACCACCACCAACTTCTATAAAAGGGATCACTTTAGCAGGTCCTGGACTGAGCTGGAGAAAAATGTAGAACAAAATTCTAACTCACAGAAAAGACCAGATTTACTGGTCTGACAGAGATTGGATAAACCCCGAGAGTATGGCCCCCAGACACCCTTATAGCTCAGTAATGAAGTCACTCCTGAGGTTCATCCTTCAGCCAAAGATTAGACAGGCCCATAAAACAAACAATAATACTCCTAGCTCAACCATGTATAAGAGACTAAATGGGTACACCAGCCCAGGTGCAAGGACCAGAGGCAGGAGAGGACAGGAAAGCTGGACAAATGGAAATGGGGAACCCAAGGTCAAGAAAAGTGAGAGTGTTGACACGTTTTGGCGGGGGGGTTTGGCAACCAATGTCAGAAAACAATATATGTATTAATTGTTTAATGAGAAACTAATTTGTTCTGTAAACCTTCATCTAAAGAACAATAAAAAAAATTCAACATGTAATTACCAACTATTTGCTCATCAAATAAACAGGAACTCATTTTAAGATTAAGAAAAGTAGCTATTCAGTTCAAGTCTGGAACTTTTAGATGATACAGCATTCAATAACAGCTCTAAGTCTGGATTTTGGTTAAATTTTTCCTAACATTAATAATAGGATTCATACATACACATAATTTTAGTTAAAATTAAATAAAATCCATGTATATATTACAAGTAGTAACTGTTCTTTACAGACATTTCATATTATGAATTCTTCAAATAAAAATGAAAAGTCAATTACTGAAAAAAAAAAATAGAATTGCTCTCATTTTCATATGGTGCTTTTCAAATATAAGTATCCTAAAGCTCTCTACCACAAAATATGTTGATGAAATCTCAATTTTTTTTAAAGTGAACATTTATTCAAAAAAAATTGTTTTAAGTCAACTATTAATAGCTGGTGAGAGTATAAAATGGTGCGGCTGCTCTGGAAAACACTTTGAAGGTTCTTCAGAAAGTTAAACATAGAATTACTATATGACCCTGCAATTCCACTCCTAAGTATACATCCAAAAGAATTAAAAACAGGGACTCAAACAAATACTTGTACACCAATGTTCACCGCAGCACTATTCACAACAGTCAAAAGGTGGAAGTGTCCACTGAAAGATGAATGCATAAACAAAATACAATAGAATACTATTCAGCCATAAAAAGAAATGAAGTTCTGATACACACTACAACATGGAAGAACCTTGAACACATAACGCTAAGTGAAATAAGCCAGACACCAAAAACCAAAAAAAAAAACCCACAAAAGGACAAATATTGTATGATTCCACTTATGTCAGAATAGGCAAATTCATAGAGACAGAAACTAGGTTAGAGGTGGTCAGGGACTAGGGGAGAGGGAAAAGCGTAGTTATTATTTAATGGGTCCAGAGTATCTGTCTGGAGTGATGTAAAACATTTGGAAATAATAGTGGCAATGGTAACATAACACTGTGAATGTAATTAATGTCACCGAATTATATACCTAAAAAATGCTTAAAATGGAAAATTTTATGTTACATATATTTTATCACAGTAAAAAAGTAAATTACCAAAAGAAAGTAAAAATATCAAAAACTTTTCTACGTGTATCTCTCAACATAAATTAACATGAAAGAATAAAACCATCACTAATATATTTGGCAGAAAAAAATATGCTTTATTATTGCACCTAAATAATTTGAAGGCATTTCACTGAATCATGTCTTTTTGTTAACACTCCTCCAATGGTATATTTACTACTTGTCATGTTAAAACCCTGCCAAGAGAGTTTTCAAACATTTAACAAAAAACACCTTCTACGTTCAGAATGAGATAAAATTTAAGATCCCCAAAGAATGTGAACTATCAGATTATATATTGACTCCTAGAACATGCTCCAGCCAAATAATGATCTTCTGTCAAAATATGAGTGATTTAGTCATATGGTTCTCCTCACACAGACAGCAACACTCAGAATGTAATTAAAAGCAAAACTATTCACCTAAGTGAATGTGAAAGGACTGCTTCTACTGTTTAGATTTTTATTTTTCTTTAAAATTTCAGTGCCCTGGTGAAATTTAACTTCTTGATGTAATACACAACTGACTATTAAGAAGCAGCTGACTTGTAATCAATACCTTTACTAACAGCTATTCCCCAGGCTATCTTAAATATAAGCACCAGAGTTATGTAGGATGGAATATACCCAATTAGGTTTTCCTGGATCAATTTAGCTTGTCCAACTATTGAATATTTTGACAATAAATGTATTTATACTCGAGTCTGTGAGAGAAAAATCAGCCCTTTAATTAGCAGTAAACCTAGTCCAGAAATTAGCCATCTGGCCTCTGTCTGATATACTCTGAGATTGTATCATTTCATCAGAAATTAAAAAATAAAATACCAGGCATAAATTACTAACCTCAAAGTACAAACTTAACTTCAGCTACTTTCACATAAACTAAATAGAACCTACTTCTCTAAAGTACTTGAATTCATTCTAAATGAAAACTATCACATTGTTCTCATTGCTATCCAGTTTCCATGTTGCCAGAATGAGAGAATGCATCTGATCTACTCCCAGATCTACTCTACTTAGATACAAGTAGATCTGGGAATACAGAAAAATCATGTGATCACCCAGGTGCTTATAGTTCAGTCAACAAAATGCTGAGACAGAACTGTA
>NW_004444032.1:4042462-4044074 GCF_000243295.1 Trichechus manatus latirostris | reverse complement strand
AGGAGAAGACCCAGATCACAGGTGGATAAACAACTCTGAACAGGAGAAAACACCTATTCCTCTGGAGTTGGAAGTGCAGGTGGCTGAAGAGACAACGACAAACTGAGATGCATGTAAGAATTCTAGATTCTGTATTAAAATCTTATTCAGGTTGTACAGCAACTACTGGGCTCCTTTGGTTAATGGTGACTTCAAATGTGGTTCTGCGCTTCCAAGGGTTTTATTAATACTTATTTATAGCAAATGTTCTAAAGCCAAGGACATAGATTACTTATGATAAGGTCAAGTCTACTTCAGTCTGCTCCTTGACCAATGACTGAGTATCCGCTAAAAAACATAAATAAAAATGAGAAATGATTGTCATTAGTCACAAACAGGAATAGAAGGAGTCAGAGTTGACTCTATGGCAACTGGTTACTGGTTTTGTTTAGGGGAGAGGGAACGCTTATGTCTCTTTAGTGTTTCCACCTAAGCACATCTGGATTATAGGGGGTAGAACACAGTTTGCCTCATTGCATAACCGCTTACTAGCTTCTTCCCAAGGGAAGAGTCACAGCTATCATCTGGAGCCACAGATTAAACCTTTTGTGTGGGGTTATTGAAAACTCTATGGAGCAGTTCTATTCTGGACACACAGGGTCGCCATGACTCAGTATCAACTCTACAGCACCTAACAACAATTGTGCTTTAAAGACAGGAACCTAGACTCCCTCTACCTCCAATCTTCCTATTTCTACTGCTGGTGTAGTAAGCATGCTTTGTCCTTCAAGTGAACAATATAATTATTTTACGTGATTTAAAAAAAAAGAATTCAGAGTACACATGAAGAACGTTGAAATGGCAAATGTTTTGTTACATAGGTATTTACTATAAATAAAAGGGGCTGGCCATTCTCCATCCTTGTCTCCTCTCTGCTCTAATTTCTCTACCTGTAACTGTGTGGGTGTGTGAGATTGAGCCTCATTGGAGTGGAAAGCCCAGTTAAGCCTCCACCCCAAGCCTCGTGGTTTAACACAGCTCACTAGAAAAGCCAGACATTGAAGGTTAACAAGCATTTATCAAGCTATTAAGCAGCATTTTATTTCACGGTAGAGCCCTAGTGGGGCAGTGGTTAATACTCGACTACTAACCAAAATGTTGGCAGTTCGAGTCCACCAGCCACTCCTTAGAAATCCTGTGAGGCAGTTCTACTCTGTCCTATGGGGTCGCTATGAGTCGGAATTTACTTGACAGTAAGAGATTTGGGTTTTGGTTTTATTTCCCTATAGACGTCAATACCTTTAAATACGTAATTCTTTAGTCCAGAACCCCAGAAGGCAGAAGGGGCAACTGGAGGATTCAAACATCAAAACCCTACCTTGAAATTCACTTATCCATAAGCCATTAGTGACAGGCAAGCTAAAATTTGCAGAGTTTTTCTGCCTCTTTCTTTATTTCTCATTTTTCTTGTTCTCAGTCGACCTTCCTGCAATCCCCTCTCCTTCCATCTTTATATGTTCAAGTCCAAGAATATCCAGTTAATGTCATCTTCTCAAGTCTTCCCTAACCTGTCCAGTTAGTTTTAAATGTCACTGCCTTATCTATGCTTTCATAATGACTTATTTTTATCTCT
>NW_004444032.1:4039810-4040691 GCF_000243295.1 Trichechus manatus latirostris | reverse complement strand
TATATATATATATACATACATTAACATACACTCTAATTATATACATTGGTCCTGTGTGACTCCCATTCAGGAATATTTCTAAGTATGTTAATTATTTAAATTCAATTGTATGTGTATGTGTATTTGTGCGGGGGGGGGGGTGAATGTGTATGTAAGAGAAACAGAGAGAATGGGATAAGAGGTAGCGCAGTGGTTTAAGCACTAGACTGTTAACTGAAAGGTCAGTAGTTCAAACCCACCAGATGCTCCTTGGGAGAATGATGTGGCAGTCTGCCTCCTTAAAGATTTACAGCATTCAAAACCCTATGGGGCAGTTCTACTCTGTCCAATATGGTAACTATGAATTGAAATTGACTCAACAGCAATGGGTGGGTTTAAAATTACATTAAATGAGGACAGGAGAAATCACAAAAGACTCATAAGAAATTTTAAAGATATTTAAAGAAAAAGAATGAAACGACCCTTCACTCACTCCTCTCTCTTGTGCAATCCAACTCACTGCTCATCAACTGTTTCGCCCATGTCCTGTGTGTTCCCTGTGTTCCTTACAGTTTATATAACCAAGACCTACCTTTAAAGTTGTTTGCAAAAATATCCACGCCATAGACTTTTAGTTGGCAAGTAATTACATTTTACACTAAAAAAGAAAATTCTGCATAAAACAGCCACACATATATACCCACACAGCCACAAAAAAAAAGAGAAAATTTGATACACTTGCTTCACAAAAGAGAGATTTAACCAAGATAACACCTTGAGTTTCTATCTCACTATCCATTAATTTTAAATTTGATTTCACTTTTTTATATAACAAAGCACTTATTCAAAAATAGCAGATGAATCCCTTTATCTATATGTTGTCCTGTACAAAGAAAAGAAAA
>NW_004444032.1:4026944-4038362 GCF_000243295.1 Trichechus manatus latirostris | reverse complement strand
GTAATTCTACAGCTGGGAAAGAGAAAGTACAGTTAAGCCTGAACCATCTATTAACATGATGAATTGAGAACATAACGTCATGTCTGTGGTAGTCCTGCCCAAAGTATATAGTCTGAATCAGATAAACCCCAGTAGAGGAACATAATTTGGTAATACTCTTCCAAAATGTCAAGGGCATAAAAAACAAAGCAAGGCCAAGAACAGTTCCACATTGAAGGAGAACAAAGAGCCAGGACAACTAAATGCAAGGAACAATCCTGGATTCTGGACCTACAAAGAACATCACTGGGATAACTGGTGAATTATGAGTTGGATCTGTGGATTAAATGGTAATAAAATATCAATATTTTGATGGTTATATTGTAGTTATGTGGGAAAATGTCTTCATGTTTTAGGAAATACTCATTGAAGTAGTAAGAGGTTAATGGGGTATCATGTCTGCAACTTACTCTCTACAAAAAAAAAACAAAACAAAATAAACTTCAAAATAATAATAAATGAGGGGCAGGAGAATATATAAGGCAACTGTGATGAAATGTTAAAAATAGGAGAATCTGAATGAAGTATATACAAGAATTTTTTGTCCTATTCTTTCAATGTTTCCATAAATTTAAATCATTGCAAAATAAAATATTAAAGAGAGAGAGAGAGAAGTGGTTGGTCATAAATGTTCATCTGCTACTAAGAAAATCCTTAACTTTACATGAAGGGCGACAATTTGCTATGATTTTACCAAAAGGGGTAGTTGTACCTAGAGGCAAAACATAGCCTACATATTTCTAAAAGAACTTAAATAAAATATGGACATTAAAGGAGCTTTTAAGATCCACATCTCTAAAAAATGAAAACTATTAATTCTTATAAAACACTTGGCTAATAAAGGTGGTAATACTGGGAATTATAAATACTATAAGGATAAAACTGCAGTAAATCCTGATAGTCATAAAATAAGAAGACTTCCTTAGACAAGGAGATGCATCACCCAGATGCCTGTGAAAGAAGGACTTGCTCCCAGCCCAGATGTGGGGAGTATGGTCAGTAGACAACCTCCAGCTGACAGCCAGTTCAACATCTGCCAAGCTATAGGTAGTTGCACCCCCTTTGGGGTGGTGCACATCCTATGCCAGAGTTGGGGCAGGAAAGGGACATAAAGACCTGGCCTTTTCAGCTTAACATAGGGTTTTCATTGGCTGATTTTTGGAAGTAGATCACCAGGCCTTTATTCCTAATCTGTCTTAGTCTGTATGATGGTTAAGGTTGTCTGTCAAGTTGGCTAGGCCATGATTTTCTGTGGTGTGGCAGTTATGATGTAGTCTGGCAGTCTTATGACATTGTGATCACTTCCATGATGAGATGTGATATAATGTGATCACCTCCATGATGGGATCTGCTGTGAGTAGCCAATCAGTTGAAAGGGAGTTTCCTTGGGTGTGTGGCCTGCATGAATATAACTGAACATTCTGGCAAGGCTCAGGGGCTTTTGCTTGATCTGGATCCTGCAGCTGGCTTCTGTTCATTTGACCTGTGGTTCTAGGGACTTGAGCTAGCAACTTATCTTGGGTCTTGTTTACCGATCTTTGGATTCCTTGATCTCTGCAGCCTGTGACCAAGAGCCCTGCTCTCTGACCTGACAATCTTGGGTTCGCCAGCCTCTGTGGCTACATGAATCATGAGAAGCCTCTATCCTGACCCATGCACTTGGGATGTTCCAGCCTCTACAACTCTTTGAGCCATTTCTTTGATATAAATCTCTCCATATGTATATATTTACACATTTTACTGGTTTTGCTTCTAGAGAACCCAGCCTAAGCCAGTCTGGAAGCTCCACTGCAACCTGTGCACCATGGGTAACCCTACTGGTATTTGAAATGTTATTGTTGTTAGTTGCTCTCAAGTTGATTCTGACTCATGGTGACCCCAAATGTGCAAAGTAGAACTACTGCATAGGGTTTTCAATGCTGTGAGCTTTCGGAAGCACATCACCAGGCCTGTGCTCTGGGGCACCTCTGGGTGGGCTTGAACCACCAAACTTTGGCTAGTAGTTGAGCATTTAACCATTTGTGCCACTCATGAAATCCTGGTATTTGAAATACCAGCGGCATATCATGAAAATGGTACAGGTCCTGGCAACATTTTGTTCTTTTATATCCAAGATTACCCATGAGTCAGAGCCAACTGGAGAGCTACTAACAACTCAGCCTGAAATGGGACAATCCTGAGGGAAATACTGCCTCCAAACCTCCAAATCGGGTTGGCTGGGGCTTTATCCAAGGGAATCAGTTTGGTTTCTGACTCGGCCCAATCCTGTGTCCTCCCCCTTCCTTTCACAGGGCTTGATCCCTAACATACATCTTGAACCCCAAACTTCATCCTAGCACCTGCTTCTGGAGAACCCAGGCAATGACAAGGCCATCCTTTGGTATTTGATAAAACATAACTTAATATGGGCACATTTTATACTTTGTCTACCGACTCACAAGGCAGTTGTAAATTTTCTTAAGGTGAATTCTGTCCCTAACACTCATCCATTTACCTTCTTATGCTGTGTGATGGAGGAATTGTACTTTCCCCTTTTCATGTTAGCCAAACATAAAAGATAATCATTGCTTAAACAACAAATTTCCCTCTTATGGTCCATTAGTTCCTGCTGCTTGTTCTTGTAGTGAAATTGAAACATAACAAAACGATTTCCATGGCAATAGATGATACTCTAGTAAATGTGAATTTCTGACTTCGCAACAGAGCAAAACGAGAGAAGACTATAGGACGGTGATAGGGCTAAATTTCAATTTCTGTATGCATATTTTTAGTATCACATTTCAAAACAAAAAAACACAAACAAACGCAGACACACATACACACACATTGAACTGCCAGGAAGAGTGAAACTCTTATTGTAGGATAAGTTTCAAAGGCAAAGATCTCAAAAATCAATTTGTAATATCACTCTCTACCATTACGACAAAAATTTACTCAACTATTACAAAAAAAGTTGAGTTTTTAAATTTTAAGAATTTTTACAACCTTTATTTGCAGACCTATTTTCACATTGTCAGCTCTGATTACTAATATATCCTATTGTTTTCATTTTTAATAATAATTACAAATATGACTTATGGCTAATATGTAAATGAAAGATTTTTCAACAGACCACAGAATCTCTAGAAAGCATAGGAATGGAGGCACTGGAGAGTTTATGAGCACCATATATGGTAACAGGTATCTTGACTGATACCCAGTTAACAGATGCTGTGTCCCCTGCATGAACCATGCACACTGATGCTCATGTGCAGCACACTGTATAGACCAGTCTCTCTCAATCACATTTCTAATCCTTTAAGTGTCCTTCCCAATGGCTATATCAGCTAACCAGAAAAAAAGTTTACCTGGACCAGTCAAGTCTCTTTTTCCTAGTCTAGCCACATTTTAATGATCAATGTCACCTACCCACTGGAAATGTACAGGTGCTACCATACTTGCCACAGGCCCAGCATGTGTAGATTTAGATCCCAAAGCATCTGATCTGACTACGTTTTACTCTATTTCCTCAAATTCCTTAGCTTCTACTGACCTCACTTTCATCTACCTATTACCTACCTCTTCACATCCCCCCTCTGGTTTTCTTGGCCTTTAACTAGGTGTTTCTCCTAACTATGCTTTCACCTCTTCTTTTTGGCACCATTTTTCCACAAGTAATAGCTCTCCTACTATGAGCCAGTCCCTCCCATTACTTCTTACGAACAACTTCTCCCATTTCTCCTTCCTGTCCCTCCTCCTTCCTCAAGTTTACGACCAGATAATGGGCAGGATTTAAACAGTTAAGTATCTTCAATTAGACACACTCCATTGTCTGCTCTACTCAGGGAGTACCTGCAGCCTACGAAATGCACGCTAGCAAGAGCTATTTATCTTACTCCTTACGTTTTATGCAGGAATGGCTTGTAGCTTCAGTGTCTCTAGAAAGAGCATTCCCCTAGGAATAACATATCTATTTGTGTGTTCATTTCCTGTTGTACTTTTGAAATTCTCACCACCACCACCCCCTACCACCAAGAGCACAACTTTGCAACCTAATGTCTAAAATCAGAAGAAATTGAAGCTTCACTTCTGCTTACGTAAAAGCTATAGCTGGCTAATGATAGGCAACCCCTTCAGAATCTTGTTTCTGATTCTTTTCTTCTTTACATGTTGTTGCTGCTGTTAGGTGCTGTCAAGTCGATCTGGACTAATAGCGACCCCGTGTGACACAATAGAACTTCCTCATAGGGCTTTCTAGGCTGTAATCTTTATGGGAGCAGAACATCAGGTCTTTCTCCTGCAGAGCTGCTGGGTGGGTTCAAACCACCAACCTTGTGGTTAGCAGCCAAGTGCTTATCCATTGTGCCACCCATGTAGGCCCACAAAGATAGCCAAGAGACCCAGGATAAACACTAAACTTCATTCTGGATTGGAACACTGTGTTTTATCACCATGTTCAAGTATTTTCAAAAGTATCCTTTCACTGATAACAACCTTTTTAAAAGCTGACTTTCTAAAATAGTTAAGAGCTGTTGGCCAGCATCCTAGTCAACTCCCATATCTACCAACCAATGTACTTTACTAATTACAAAATGCAATTTTTAAAATAATTTGTCATCTCTAGAATCAGGATATGTCTTACAGTCAGTGGCATCATAGTTTGAGATTGACTTTTTTCATCTTAGTGATATATAGGGATGCATCTTGGATTTGATTAAATATAGTTAAGTTCCTCTCTCAAAAGAGTATACAGCAAGTGCTCAATAAATTTTAGTGGCCACAGTCATCGACATCTTGTCATCGTGTTTCTAAACAAATTAAGTTCCAGATATAAAGTCAAATCAAGTTACATTCTCCTTTTTCTCCTTCTCTGAGGGTTTTTTATCCACCCCACCCCTAGCCTAATATTCAAACTTTTCATTTGTTTCCATGTGAGAAAACAATAAAAAAGCTGGTAGACTTGATAAAGGTAGTACTAAATGACTTCACTCAGAGTATTCAGGCCAAAATAGCGTTTTCATCTCGAAAGATTTTAAACATCAGATCCTATAACTAGCTACCTAATAAAAAAAACTAGGAATCCCAATGGATAATAGAGTGTAAGACAATCCCATGGTTAGGAGTCTTTGAAAATGTCTCTAATCTTTTTTTTTTTTTTTAAGTAAAGGCACTAAGTCATATTTTCAAATGACAAACCTATTTTTCTTCCACATCTCTCTTCTACCCTCTGCTATTTTCTCTATAATCATAAAGGGCAACCTGAAATGCATTTCTGCTTCAATTAGAGAGCATTCAATCAAAGAAAAAATTTTATCCCTATTTTCTCTGCCTAACTACATATTACTGCTTGCACTCACTTTTATTTTAAATCATATGATATAGTTATTTCAGGAAAAATATTTTACTTCTTGTAAATGAATGTGTAAGTATAAGAAATAACATTTTAATGAAAAATAAACTAAAGCTAGGAATACTTTTATAGAAAAAAAATTTTCGTTACTTTGCTGTTGATGGTTTTTGCCTTTCTCCTATTTAAAAATAATTTCATTGAAAGTATAGTATAATTTCATGTTGGGTGTCCTAAAAAAAATGCACAACCAACTGTGATAGAATTACTTCTGTAACATTCTCAAGTGAAAACTACTAGGTATTGATTCAACCTGGACATTCACTTAAACAAAGTTTTATTCAACAAATTTACCTAAAGTGTATTTCTAGTTGCTGAATTTTGATACATCAAATTGCCTTAAGAATAGAGAAACACAGTTGACAGATTATTTGTATAAATAAAATACATACATATATATAAAACTCGTTGCCTTTGAGTCAATTCTGACTCATAGCAACTCCATAGGACAGAGCAGAACTGCCTCATAGGGTTTCCAAAGCTATAATCTTTATAAAAGCAGATTGCCACATCTTTCTCCTGCGGAGCAGCTGGTGGGTTCAAACTGCTGACTTTTCAATTAGCAGCCGAGCACTTTTTAACCACTGCACCACCAAGGGTCCTTACACGTATATACTTACATATATATATGTGGATAGATAGATAGACAGTAACTTTTGATTTTTTTCTTCACTAAAACATATGAGGTCCATAGGAAATACGAAAAATACAAAAAAATTATTTAAAAAAATAAAAATCACCTATATAGATCTATGCACAATATCTATGTTATATATGTTCCAAATCTGCTAATTATTACTTATTTTAATCATGAACAAGTCATTTAACCATTTTAGGACATGGTGTCCAATTCAGAAATGGGTAATTTCTTACCAAGACAATCTATTAAATCTAGTCAAGCTCAAAATTCCATGATTGCATGACCCCTATTCCTAGAACCCAACCTTATACACCCTGCTACTACTACATTTCTTGGTAGTATTTCCTGAGCCCCCATTGTTCATCCTTTGCAGGCTCTCCTGACCTTCTCCACCCCACCTCACTGTTCATTGAAAACATTCTTACCCTGCTCTCATTTTGATACAGTCAACCATCTATATCTAAAGCCTGAATGACAATATCTTTTAATGTACCTTCTGCATTCCTAAATATGTACATTTGGTACTCTGCATAGCTTAGCAGGAAGCAATGCGGGATGTTCGGACATTGAGGCTGGGGAGGAGCTCACAGCCTACCCTGCTTACTCATGAACTTGTCTTCAGAAAAGCATATAGCATAAGACATGACTGCACTTCTATTTTAAATACAACATCTCCTTAGAAAATGTTAGTAATATCATTCTATAATTTTAAAACTTTTCTTATTTCTATAATGATACCAACAGAAATGACACTTTCGCTTTTTCAACATCACACCAAAAAGGATTACACTGATAAGCCCTTTTCAAATATGTTCTGACCAGAAAAGGTTTACTTTGTTGTTTTTGTTTTGCTTTTTTACCCTTTCCTTGCACTAGTCTGGGTTTTTTAAATATTTGCATAGGTTATTAGAATAACTTCACTTTGGACTAAGCGAATTTGCTTTTATTGTTTAAGGATTTGATGAAATGTAGTGAAAATGTGTATCTTGTTGAGATACCTCAAAAACAGCTTGCTGTTCTAAATGTAATCCACCAAGATATAAAATGAGTTAAAATAAAATGTGCGAAATAAAACACAATTTCAATTTGCTAGTGAATATTTACATATATAATATTAAGGACAATATTTCTACTTTACAAATATTTTCTGATTGCAACCTGGGCTAAGTGTTAGAGGGGAGCAAAGAAAATCAACTTTTTGCCTCCAAGGAGTGTATATTCTGCTGAGATAGAGAGACCTGTGCCCAACTAACAACAACACAAGGCAGAACAAAATAGTTCTTTAAAACAAAGTAAACAGAACACAGGGCCCAACATGGTGGCTTAGTCAGATACACCATAATCTTCCCCTACAGCAAAGACTCGAGAAACCAAGTGAAAGAGATACAGATGACAATCCTGGAACCCTGAGCACCAAAAGGAAGGATAAAGAATTACATCGAACACCAACTGGAAGGAGAACCTGAACGAAAACAGCGAACGAGGAGAGATATTGAGCAGAACTGCCCTGCCAGCAAGATCAGCACAGCATGGCCACCTAAAGACAAAGCCATCAGCAATCTTGGGTGAGGAGCACAGGAAGGCAACTAAGAAATTCCCATTAGGAGACAGAGAAACTGTGTAGACATACCCAGAGTGAAGCAAGGTGAGCAGGGTATGAACCAGATCTAAGGAAGGAAAGTACAGGAAGTGGGGGAAAGCTCCAGGGATCCTTGAGTCCACAGTACAGTGAGAGAGCCAGGATCCAGAGACAGGACTATCATATTTTTACAAGAATAACGCACACCTTCTATGTTCATTTCCCAACTGTGCCCTCCCCCTACAAGGTATTCGTGTAAATGTGATGAAAATACCTCATGGGGAGAGGGTGTGGTTGACAAACCAGCATAGAAGGCACACATTATTTGTGTAAAAATATGGTACTCACCAGCAGCAGTCCCTGACCATTAGGGTGGGTAGCACACACAGAGCAACTGATCCACTGAATGTCAGCAAGATCCCCACCCAACTGGACTCCTGGCAGTGGCAACCCCCACCCCTCCTCACATTTGGTCAAAGCCAGGTCCCGATTGTTGGCTGTAGTCACTGGAGAGTGCCCAGGCACCACGCCCAGAGACCAGAGAGGCACACTCCCCTTGCCCCCGCCCTCCTGGTGATGAGTGATGCGAATCCTCCACCCCTGTCACCCTGCCTGCCCAGGGACCGTGGTACGAGGCCTCCCAGCTCCACCCTACTTGACAACCCATGCCCACCTGACAAGTGGCAGTGAGTGCTCCTGCACCACCAGTCGCCCACCACATAACCCTGCCTGCCATACCATGCTGCCCACTGCCTCTCCCACCATGTGAGCAGCAGAGAGTGCCCCCACATTCCTCATCACCCGACACATAACCCTGTCAGCTGTCCCACCTACCCAGCAAGCAGCAGTGAGTGCAACCACGCCATCAGTCGCCTACAACACCACCACATCACACCCCCATGCCTCTGCCCCACCTACCAGGTGAGTGTCAGAGCACTCCTGCACCCCAAATCGCCCACCCCATCCTGCGGCCCTGCCCACCCGGTGAGCAGTAGTGAGCACGCACGTACCACCAGTTGCCCACCACAACCCCCGCCCACTTCCCTGCCCACCAAGTAGTGTCCCCGTGCCCTTGGGCACCTGCCACAGCCCCAGACTGCCACCTGCCTACCTGGAAAGTGCCACTTCACACTCCTGCACTACTCTGGACCAACAACAGGCAGCAGCCCACACCCACCCAGCCTGTCCCCAGCCACCCCACAAGCCTGGTAAACAATAATGCATGCTCATACTGTCTACCGCTGCCCTACCCACCTAGCAATAGGTGGTGAGTGCTCCCATGCCACAAGACCAGTGATTAATGGAGTATGACTGCCCAGTCCACCCTAACATATGAAAACAAAACCAAACCAAAAAATCAGGACAAAACAAACAAACATACGTACAATAAATAAACACATAAGTAAATAAAATAACACCTTAATGCCTTGGAAGGAGCCCTGGTACAGCAATTGTTAAAGCACTCAACTGCTAACCAAAAGGTCAGTGGTTCGAAACCACCAGTGGTTCCGCAGGAGAAACATATGGCAGTCTGCTTCCATAAAGATTTACAGCCTTGGAAAGCCTATGGGGTTGCTATGAGTTGGAATCAACTCAACAGCTGTAGGTTTGTTTTTTGTTTTTTAATGCCTTGGAGACAGCAGACGACAACAAATCATATGAAAAACAGGATAAGATTGCTCAAACAAGTGAGTAAAATAAAGGGAAAGAAAATCTTCCTGAAGAAGAAATGATAATGGAACTATGTGAAAAGGAATTTAAAAGGCTTATATTTAGGATCCTCAAAGACATCAAGCAAAACACAGAAAAAACTCTAGAAAATTTCAGGAATAATAATACAAGAACAAAATGACAGACTCAATAAACAATTAGAAACCATACAAAAAGAACAACTAGAAATTCAGAAGATTAACAATAAAATATCAGAAATAGATAACTCAATGGAAAGATATAGAAGTAGAATTGAATCAATAGAAGAAAACATCAGCAAAATAGAGGACAAATCCCTCCATACTAATTTTTTGAGGAATAATCAGGAAAAAGAATGAAGGAAAATGAAGAAAGCCTAAGAGTTATGTGGGACACCATTAAGAGGAATAATTTATGCATAATAGGAATTCTAAAAGCGGTGGAGGAGATGGACAGAGAGAATTTTTGAAGATATATTGCCTAAAAACTCCCCATATATCATGAAAGATGAGAAGGTTACCATCCAAGAAGCTCAGTGAACCCAACAGAGGACAGACCACCCCAAAAAATTCACCAAATCACATGATCATCTCAACTGATGCCGAAAAGGCATGTGATAAAATCCAACACCCTTCCCTGATAAAAACTCTCAGCAAAATAGGAATAGAAGGGAAATTCCTCAACATAATTAAGAGCATATATACAAAACCAACAGCCAACATTATTCACAATGGAGAGAGACTGAAAGCACTCCCTTTGAGAACAGGAACGAGACCAGGATGCCTATTATCACCACTCTTATTCAATATTGTACTGGAAGTCCTAGCCACAGCAATAAGGCAAGAAAGGGAAATAAAGGGCATTCAAATGGGTAAGAAAGAAGTAAAACTATTCCTATTCGTAGATGACATGATCCTGTACATAGCAAATTCCAGAGATTCCACAAAAAAGTGAATGGAACTAACATAAGTGTTCAGCAAAAGTGGCATGGTACAAAATCAACATACAAAAATCAGATGGATTCTTCTACACTAATGAGGAGGACTCCAAAAAGGAAAATCAAGAAAATAATCCCATTTACAAAAGCCCCCAAAAGGTTAAAATATCTAGAAATAAATCTAACTAGGGACATAAAAGACTTACACAAAGAAAACTGCAAAACACTACTGCAAGAAATGAAAAGAGACTTACATAAAGAGAAAAACGTACCAGGCTCATGGATTGGAAGACTTAACATTGTAAAAATATCAATACCGCCCAAAGTGATCTATAGATATAATGTAATCACAATCCAACTCCCAACAGTATTTTTTATTGAAACAGAAAAAGTAATTTCCAACTTTATATGGAAAGGTAAGAGGCCCCAAATAGCTAAAGTATTACAGAAGAAGAACAAAGTAGGAGGCCTCACATTTCCTGATCTCAGAACTTACTATATAGCCATGGTAATCAAAACAGCTTGCTGGTACTGGTACGACAACAGACTCATAGACCAATGGAAGAGAATTGAGAACGCAGAAGTAAATCCATCCAGCTATGGACAGCTGATCTTGACAAAGGGTTGAAGTTCATTCAATGGGGAAGAGAGAGTTTCTTTAACAAATGTTGCTGGCACAACTGGATATCCATTTGCAGAAAAATGAAACAAGATCCACACCTCACACCATACACAAAAACTAATTCAAAATGGATCAAAGACCTAAATGTTAAACCTAAAACTATAAAGTACCTGGAAGATAATAAAGGAACAAAGCTAGAAGTCCTAATTTATGGCATAAATACACTATCAAATGTAACTAAAAATGCACAAACAACAGAAGATAAACTAGATAACTAGGGCCCCCTAATACTTGTACTCATCAAAAGACTTTACCAAAAGAGTAAAAAGAGAACCTACAGACTGGGAAAAATTGGGGGCACGGTATATCTGACAAGGGTCTACCCACTGAAACTTCTGGCAGTTCTCTGTCAATGTACTGCTGCAACCACATTTGAATGACATATCAAAACACCTCGTGGGACTGAGTTACTGGGTTTGAAGGCTTAGGGTCATAGTCTTGGGGGACATCTAGGTCAAACGGCATA
>NW_004444032.1:4024971-4026756 GCF_000243295.1 Trichechus manatus latirostris | reverse complement strand
TAGCATGAGACCAGAAGAATTAGATGGTGCCTGGCTACCACTACTGACCAATCTGACCAGGGACACAATAGAAGATCCTGGTTAGAATGGGATAAAAATATAGAATGAAACTCAAATTCATAAAAAAAGACCAGACTTATTGGACTGATAGAGACCAGAGGAACCCCTGAGACTATCGCTCTAAGAAATGCTTTTATCGGGAAGCTGAAGCCACTCCCGGAGGTCACCTTTCAGCCAAATAACAGATTGGCCTATAATATAAACAATAACACACATGAGGAATGTGCTCCTTAAAACAATCAACTACACGAGAACAAATGGCAACATTTGCCCGAAAGCAAAAACGAGAAGGCAAGGAGGGACAGGGAAACTGGACAGATGGAAACAGGGAAGGCAGGTGGAAATGGAGAGAGTGCTGACACATTGCCCAGATAGCAACCAATGTCACAGAAAAATCTGTGCATAAATTGTTGAATGGGAAATTAATTTGCTATGTAAACTTTTACCTAAAACACAATAAAATGTTCAAAAAAAAATCTGTAATGGCATAAAAGAGTTTTAGTATTAAACATATATATAGATAAGAAGAGAGGATTAAAACTGTACCTCTAATATCCTTCTAAATTTCAGTGTATTTCTAAGAGCAATTAATAAAAGAAAAAAGTATCCAACCATGTCCTTTCCAAAGGTACAATGTAGATTATGCTTCCTGCAGCGCTTCCACAAAAAAATGGGCTCTGACTGGTACTTGCTATTTAGGAGGATCCTTAATATCTGTGAAAACTGAGTGAGAAAAATGTTAGCTAAGGCATGATCATATGGGACAAGTGAATCCATAAACCATTGACTGGATTGCTACATACAGGGTCAAGTGGAAGGAATAATTTGATATAAGATGTTACTAACCAATGAAATTAGGAAGACTACAGGTTCATTATTAAACCAACATTTATTTAGAACCACTAATATTCTAAACATAGTGCTAAATGCTAGGTTAGTGAATACAATTCAGGAAATGGCCTCTGGGAGATCGTCTCCCACGCTATTCATAGTTTAAAAATAATGAAAACTTCAGAGACTAGTCCATTATTCATTCATCCTGTAAATGTTCTATGTATTTAAAACAAAACAAAACAAAGCAAAAGCCTTCTCTTCTGAGGCTACCTTTCTGTAAAGCACTTTATCTGGTATTCCTGGTCCCTGACATCATCAAGTTCTCTTATTCACATACATATTTCATCCATATAAAAAAATGGAATCACCTTTTTTTTAAAGATATTGTTCTTGTCACTTAATTTGCTCAAAACCCTTAAATGCTTGTATTTATTACAAAAGCAAATTGAAACTATGCAATAAGGCATTAAAGACCCTCCAGATCTATTTATCCAACCTGTTTGCCATTACCTTTTGTCTTAGGCCGGGTTCTCTAAAGGAGCAAATACAGTGATACGTATATATATTTATAAACACATAGAAAGAGAGAGAGAGAGAATTATTTCGAGGAAATGGCTCACGCAGTTGTGGAGACTGGCAGGTCCCAAATCTGTCTGTTAGGCATCAGGCTGGAGTCTTCTCCTGACTCATGTGGTTGCAGGGGCTGATGAACTCAAAATTGGCAGGTGAGACAGGACGGTGCTGGCTCATGGGGCTGCGGGAGCTGGCAAATTCCAAAATCTGCAGGTCAGGCGGCAGGCTGCTGGCTCACAACCCAAGAACCAGAGGTCACATGATAACAACTCGGATGCAGGTTCAAGAGACAGTGCATTGCCATAATATCCATATATA
>NW_004444032.1:4021723-4023111 GCF_000243295.1 Trichechus manatus latirostris | reverse complement strand
ACAGAGCTGGAGAAAAATGGAGAACAAAATTCTAACTCACAAAAAAGACCAGACTTACTGGCCTGACAGAGACTGGAGAGACCCCAAGAGTATGGCCCCCGGACACCCTTTTAGCTCTGTAATGAAGTCACTCCAGAGGTTTACCCTTCAGTCAAAGATTAGACAGGCCCATAAAACAAAACGAGACTAAAGGGGCACACCAGCCCAGGGGCAGGAGGAGACAAGAAAGCTGGTAACAGGGAACCCGAGGTCGAGAAGAGGAGAGTGTTGACATGTCGTGGGGTTGATAAACAGTGTCACAAAATAATATGTGTACAAACTGTTTAATGAGAAGCTAGTTTGTTCTGTAAACGTTCATCTAAAGTACAATAATAAAATAAATAAATAAGTAAAATAATTTCTGACACAGAAAAAGTTTGTGAGTGGCCATCTAAGATACAACTACTGGTTTCTACTCGTCCGGAGCAAAAAAGAAAGATAAAACCGAAAACTCAAAGAAGAAACTAGTCTACAGGACAAACAGTCTACACAAACCATATCCTCATCTACCTTGAAGCTTGAAGAACTAGATGGTGCCTGGCTACCACTACTGACTGTTCTGGGCCACAATATACAGACCCTGACAAAATGGGAGCAAAATGTGGAACAGAACCTCAAATTCCTTTAAAAAAAAAAAAAATCTACTGGACTAGTTGAGACTGGAAGACTTCCCAAGCCTATAGCCCTGACACTCTTCAAACCTTGAACTGAAACTAACCCCTGAGTTCACCTTGTAGTTAAATAACAAATTGGCTCAAAAAATAATGAATATCACCCATAAGTACTGTGTTCCTTTAAAAAAAATCACCTATATGAGACCAAACGACCAACAATTATTTTAAAACAAAGATGAGAATGTAAGCGGCAGGGAAACTAGATTAATGGAAATGGAACAACCAGAACATAAATGAGAATATACTCACATTGTGAAGAATGTGACTAATGTCACTGAACAACTAGAAATTGTTGAATGGGAACCTTAACTCCGGGTAAACCTTCACCAAAAATACAATATTTTTTTAAATTACTGTGAGTTGTTTGCATACAGAAGATTTATATCTCCTAAGATACAAGATCATAAAGTCAATAGTTAATCTTTTATTCATTTTGTACGTCCTAAGATATCTACTGTATCACTTGATGAATGGTAGGTATTCAAAATATATTTACTGTTTAAAGATGATGGTCAGTAAAATAATCTAGGATACAATGCTTTTTACATATGAATAAACAGAGAATAAAAAACTTAACTATCCAAAATCACATATAGTTTGAGAGCCGAGTCCAAATCCCAAGGCTTTGTATTCTTCAGGTTGTGAAGTGCTTATGCTGAGAGGGTCCTGAGGTGA
>NW_004444032.1:4013599-4021049 GCF_000243295.1 Trichechus manatus latirostris | reverse complement strand
AATAGGCATATAAGGAATACCAATTATGACCGCTCTAGCCCACAAATAAAAAATGACTTTTGAACACAACTCTGAAGAGTTTTTAACGCGTTCTTTGGGATTAAGCAACTACAGTCAACCAAAACTAAACCAAACTCACTGCCATCGAGTGAATTCTGACTCATAGTAACCTGCAGGGCAGAGCAGAAATGCCCCATAGGGTTTCTGAGTTTGAAACTTTACATAAGCAGACTACCACATCTTTCTCCGGTGCAGCAGCAGGTAGGTTCGAACCACTGACCTTCCAGTTAGCAGCCAAGTGCTTTAACTACATACAGCGGTCCATGGAAATCTCAAGCAATTAACTGTCTTAGTGACGAGAGGCAGAAAGATGGCCTATAAACTCTACTTTTGATCCACTGGGGAAAAAAGCTTAAATTTGGAGTGACATCACCTCATTCTTATGGTCCCTACACACAAAAAGTAAAATTCATTATAAATTTTCACATTTGACAGAGATAATACCAGTTCCCTAAAGGCATGATGTCAATTGGTATTTCTAAAATTAATGCAGTGACCTACAATAATATGAGTTCTTTATACATAACATCTATCAGCAGGCAATATAAAAATTTCAAAATCACTCTTGGTGTCTAACTCCAAAAAGCAACAGAAAAAAATATATCTAAAATATTTCCTTAACTCCTACTTCACCTTGTATCTTTGCTTATAAAAATGACAGAAAAAAAAATTACAGCAGGTATAGCTTTCTAGAACTACAATTCAAAGTTTAACCAAGACTTCAATTAATATCTAATAAGTCATCTTTCTGATATGACACTAACAGTCTGTGAAATTCCTAACTTTTACCAGTTACGGCTTAGTGAGATTCACATGTGCTTACACAGCTCATTTTTCAGTTACTTAATAGAAAACGTGCAATGTTGGAAATGCTCAAATTTAAAGGATTTACCTATTATTTCTGAACTCTCTTCCTCTGCTTTCATTTTCCTGAGTATGTAGGTGCCACCAAAACAGAGACCGGCTGAAAATTCAGGAAAAGAAAGCTCTAACTATATCATCCTAAGAACTCCACAAATTAGATCCTATGAAAAAATAAAACCATATTTGGAGCAATGCACTAAACATTATGATCAGAACTTCACACTTAAATGTTTAAAGAGTTCTGAGCATTTTCCATGGTACTATACCATAAACTCTAGAGAATGATTACTGAAGTATACTCTCAGAGAAATAGTATGTCTGAGAGCAAAGGAGATTAGAATATTAGAAATTTGGATTTTTACATTAATCATTTGTCCAATTAAAAATTTAAGTGAAATGAGTATAAATATAACTTAATCACACTCTGTGAGTTTCCCTGCTACATCACTGGCTGCTCCTTCTCATCTTCCTTGCTGGATATTCCCCATATTCCTCTAAATGTTAGACTGCCTCAGGGTTCAGCTAGGGATCAAGCCTCAAATCTCTTCTCTTACTCTACTCACTGTCTAGGTAAACAGGCCAAATCTAGCCTATGGCAAGTTTTTGTAAATAAAGTTCTATTGAAACACAACCAACACCCATTCATTTAATTATTCTCTAAGGCTCCTTTCACAAAACCAGGGCAGAGTTGAGTATCTGCAACAAAAACCTTGTGATCTATCGGAACCTTTAAAGAAAATGTGTGCTGATCTCTGTCTAAGTGATTTCACTCAGACTCACAGTTTTAAATATAATCTATACCCTGACAGCTTGCAAAATTCAATATCGAGTACTCACCCAATAAAAGATGGAGATGAGAGTGGAGTAGAGCAGAGGGGTGGGGAAGGGAGTAGGAGAGGGGAGAGGAGATGGGGGGGAGGAGAGGAGAGGGACCACTGCCTAAGTAACTATTGAATGAAAGTAATAATAATGATAATGATAGCTAATACTCACTGACAGCTTGCTAAAAAAACCTTTTTTGCCGAGTTGTTTCCGACTCATAGCAACCCTATAGGACATAGTAGAACTCTCCCATAGGGCTTCCATGGCTCTAAATCTTTACAGAGGAGCCCTGGTGGTGCAGTGGTTAAGCGTTCGGCTGCTAACTAAATAGTAGGCAGTTCAAATCCACCAGCCACTCCTTGGAAACCCTGTGGGGCAGTTCTACTTTATCCTAAAGGGTTGCTATGAGTTGGAATAGACCAATGGCAATGGGTTAATCTTTACGGAAGCAGACTGCCTCATCTTTCTCCCATGGAGCTGCTGGTGGATTCCAACTGCCAATCTTTCAGTTAGCAGCCAAGCTCTTAACCACTGCACTATCAGGGCTCCCTTGAGAGTCTGCTAAAAAAGAAAAAAAAAGTTTCAATGGAATAGATTCCGGCTCATAGCGATCCTATAGGACAGAGAAGAACTACCCCATAGGGTTTCCAAGGAGCAACTGGTGGATTAGAACTGCCAACCTTTTGATTAGCAACCAAACGCTTAACCACTGCACCACCAGGGAGAGCTAGCTAGGGGTCAGGAATTCTTTTCAGTGCTTTACACGCATTAACTCATTTAATCTTCACCATAATTTATGAGGTAGGAACTATTTTAACCCCATTTCAGAAATGAGGTAACTGAAACACAAATCATAGAACTAAATACATTAAGAATATACTAGATTAACTTATATGCATAAAAAAAATCATTCTATCTTGAAATGCTAAGTAACAGCATTTACCTGTATTACCAATAAAATCAGAAAACAATATTATATGTGTATAAACAAAGCATAGTAAGTTCACCATAAGTAGCATATTCAACTACCACTAGTCTGTCAAGCAACTTGATGGGAATGGGTTAGGTTTTTGGTTTGGGTTAGTCTGTCAAGAGTCACTATGAGTAAGAATTGACTTGAAAGCAATGGTTTTTTTTCTTTTTTTAGTCTGTCAATGAGCCCTGGTGCCGTGGTTGAAGCATTCGGCTAACCGAAAGGTCAGTGGTTCAAACTCATCAGCCACAGCCTGGGAGAAAAGATGTGGCAGTCGGCTTCCGTAAAGAATTACAGCCTTGAAATTCTATGGGGCAGTTCTCTTTCTATAGTGTTGCCACGAGTCGGAATCCCCTCAACAGCAATGGGTTTGGTTTAGTTTGGTTTTGTTGCTGTTGTTTAGTCTGTCAATTTGTTGTACTGTGGTGGTTTGCATGTTGCTATGATGCTGGAAGCTATGCTACCAAACCAAAACTAAACCTAACCCGTTGCCATTGAGTCAATTCCAACTCGTAAATAGGGTAGTTCTACTCTATAGGGTCGCTATGAGTCGCTATGAGTGATGCTACCAGTATTTTAAATACCGGTCAGATCATCCATGGTTGACAGGTTTCAGCAGAGCTTTCAGACTGAGACAAACTAAGAAAGGCCAAGTGATCTACTTCCAAAAATTAGGCAGTGAAAACCTATGGATCACAACAGAACATTATCTGACTCACCTGCTTTGGATACACCATCAGGAGAGATCAATTACTGGGGATGGACAGCATGTTTAGTGAGCAGAGGATCAGTGAAGACAAAGGAGACCCTCAGTCAAAGGGATTGTCACAATAGCTGTAACAATGGACTCGAACATGCTGACAGTCGTGAGGATGACACAGGACCGGGCAACAGTTTGTTCTGTTGTATATAAGGTTATCATAACTCCGAGCAGACTCAAAGGCGGTCATCTATCTATCTACCTAGCATATTTAAGATTGTCCAATAAGTAATCAATTTGCAATACTTCTGATGATCTCTACTAGCCATTGGAACCAGTTGTGTGCGTGTACATGTGTGTGCATATTTGTGTGTGTAAAATTCCATTTTGGTCAATAACAGGTCCATATTTACTCATTGTTAGGTGCCGTCAAGTTGGTTCCAACTCGTAGTGACCCTATATACGTGTCTCAGGCTGGGTTCTCTAGAGAAGCAAAACCAATAAAGTGTATATATATGTATGTTGTTAGGTGCTGTCGAGTTGATTCTGACTCATAGTGACCCTATGTACAACAGAATGAAACACTGCCCTGTCCTGCACCGTCCTCACAATCTTTGTTATGCTCGAGCCCATTGTTGCAGCCACTGCCAATCCATCTTGTTGAGGGTCTTCCTCTTTTTCACTGACCCTCCACTTTACTAACCATGATGTCCTTCTCCAGGGACTGGTCCCTCCTGATAACATGTCCAAAGTACGTGAGACAAAGTCTCGCCATCCTTGCTTCTAAGGAACATTCTGACTGTACTTCTTCCAAGACAGATTTGTTTGTTCTTCTGGCAGTCCATGGTATATTCAATATTCTTCATCAATACCATAATTCAAAGGTGTCAATTCTTCTTTGGTCCTCCTTATCCATTGTCCAACTTTTGCATACATATGAGGGGACTGAAAATACCATGGCTTGGGTCAGGTGCACCTTAGTCCTCAAAGTGACATCTTTGCTTTTTAACATCTTAAAGAGGTATTTTACAGTAGATTAGCTCAATGCGCTATGTCATCTGATTTCTTGACTGCTGCTTCCATGGGCATTGATTGTGGATCCAAGTAAAATGAAATCTTTGACAACTTCAGTCCTTTCTCCATTTATCATGATGTTGCTTACTGGTCTAGGTGTGAGGATTTTTGTTTTCTTTAAGTTGAGCTGCAATCCATACTGAAGGGTCTAGTCTTTGATCTTCATCAGTAAGCACCTCAAGTCCTCTTCACTTTCAAATATATATAGAGAGAGATTTATATCAAGGAAACGGCTCATGCAGGTGAAGAGACTGGAAAGTCCCAAGTCCATGTATCACACTAGAGGCTTCTCCGGAGTTACACAGCTGCAGGGGTTGGCAAACCCAAGATCAGCAGGTCAGGCAGCAGGGCTCTGGTTCACAGGCTGCAGAGACCGATGACTCTCAAGATCAGCAGACAAGATGGAGGTAAACTGCTAGCTTAAGTCCCAAGAACTGGAGGTCAGAAGAACAGGAGCCAGTTGCAGGATCCAGAGTGAGCAAAAGCCCACGAGCCTGGCCGGAATGTCCACCTATATTGGATGCAGGCTGCACTCCCAAGGAAACTCCCTTTCAACTGACTGGCTTACTCACAGCAGATCCCACCATGGAGGTGATCACATTATATCAGATCTCATCATGGAGGTAATTACATCATTATACGACTGCCAAACTACATCATAACTGCCAAACCACTGAGAATCATGGCCCAGCCAAGTTGATGCACAACCATAATAATCACAGTACAACAGAACAAAACACTGCCCAGTCCTGCACCATCCTCACAATCATTGCCATGTTTGAGCCCATTGTTGCAGCCACTGCCAATCCATCTAATCAAGGGTCTTTCTCTTTTTCACTGACCTTCTACCTTCCCAAGCATAATAGCCTTCTCCAGGGACTGGTCTCTCCTGATAACATGTCCAATGTAAGTGAGACGAAGTCTCGCCATCCTCACTTTGAAGGAGCACTCTGGCCTTGTTGGAAGAAGTACATCCAGCTGTCACGGAGTGTTAACAATCATTATCATTATTACTATTACTTTAACTAATTCAAGAATCACTTAACCAGAGGTCCCTCTCCTCTTCTCCATCTAAAAGATATTCACTTAGAGACATACTTATTGTAAAGAAAGAGCACCTGTGATCTAATCAACTGAAACACAATGTTCATACACAGGTATAGAAATATCACTAGATTCTGCTTGAGTCATGCATAAGCATACACACAAACACACACACAGTCACACACTCTCTATAATAAAGATTTTTTCTAATGCAACATGTCACAGACTGCAGGCATACCATTGCTCCCGTAACAGAAAAGCACAACAGGACAAGATGAGATGACAGTGTGTTTTATCTTTTTAGTATGAATGTTTAGTTCATAAAATTCACATGGCAGTGAACTAATATAAATGCTAAATATGGGGGCACTAACTTATTGTATATTTCATAGTAAAATACTCAAATTTAGAGATAGCTCTAGATAAGGGAGCTAATTAATTAACCACCTTGCATGTAGTTAATATTAAAGAAAACTAAGGTAACTCATATAAATGATAAGCAAGTCTATACTATTTGACAACAATGTTTTTTAAGCAGCCTAATAAAATAGAATACCTAAACTGTAGAAAAGTCAAGATGTGTAACTAAAACCACATTTACCTTTAATATTCTGCAGGCTAAGACTGAAAAACCCACATCAGCACTTTCTGTCTAGATGATATATTGATGTAAAGCTAGAACAAAAATGGTGCTCAAAAAATATGACATTTATAACTGAGAATAAATGTTTCTAAGTGCCGACAAGCTTCTGTCAGTTGAATTGCTTTTATGTAGAAATATTTTTCCCCAAATGTGTCCTCTAGTACTTTTATTAGGAAACTTTATAATCAACCTATGTTCCAAACTAATAATTAAACAACTTTTTGTATTGGTTTTACAAGTCAGTAACATGTATATTTAAGACATGCAATTAAAGATGAAGAAACCATTCCATAACACAAAATTAATCACTACCCCTAATTCTCTTAGAGTATAACATATCCACATAGAAAGCAATGCATCAATAACAAATTTATGATTCAATATGGATATAAGTCCATAGCTAAAAGAAATTTGCAGATCTATATAAACCAAGCACATTAAACAGCCCTCCTGGGTAACATAACTATGAGTAACTCCCATAATTCAACACGCACTATGGTAAGAGTCATTATAACAACATGTGCTCACTTTTGGGTCCCAATCTATTTTTAAAACAAGCTGTGCATATTGTCACGATCCCTGGTGGCTCAGTGGTTAAAGTGCTAGGCTGGTAACCTAAAGGTTGGTGGTTTGAAACCACCAGCCACTCCGCAAGAGAAAGACGTAGCAGTCTGCTTCATTTACAGGCTTGGAAACCCAGTGGATGTTTCTGTTCTGTCCTGTAGGGTCGCTATTAGTCAGAATCGACTCGACAGCAGTGAGTATTTTACATATTGTCAGTGTAATGAATGAAATCACCAACTTGCACTCAAAAAAATTTAAATGACGTAACGGCTATCTTCACCTCTGTGAAAAATCTGTTTTTCTTTTGAAGAGGCTGGTATAACTTGGATTAAAAAATCATTTGGTCTCCATATAAAGAATTCTTTGAAATCCCTGAAAATAAAAACATACAGCAACATAAAGCATCTTGCTTCTAAGAGTAGTCAGATTCAATATTCAGGTCAAGAGCAACCACTCAGAAACACATACACCAGAAAAAGAAAACAAACTAAATAAAATTATATTATCGTATCCATCCCCTAGCCCTAAATGCCATTTGAAAGAAGACCTCTATGAGTCGTTTCAAAAAGTATAACGCTAACCCATCAAAAATGGACAATGATAAGCCAACTAATTTGTTTGCAACAAATGTAAACTTTTACTGTTCTCTATAGAAGGACTTTGTTTTATTTTAAGAAAGAAATGCTATAAAGTACAGGACATAGAT
>NW_004444032.1:4011138-4012646 GCF_000243295.1 Trichechus manatus latirostris | reverse complement strand
GCTTACTAAAATACTTTGGCGGGGGAGGGCACAGGTGGCAAAGGTAGAAGGCACACATTGTGTAAAAATATGGTACAGTTTCACTCTATTTCTATTATGAAAGAATTTCATAACTGGAAAATGTACATATATAATGAGACATTCTTGCTATCTAATACTTTATATACTAAATCAGATGCCAACATCTTTTATCTGTATAAGAATATTCTGATTAATTTTGTAATAAATGAACGCTACACCTTGAGCTAATATTTTTATTGTCGAAAAACATCAGTGTTCATTGTTAATTTTTCATGAAATACAGTTATCATTAAACCATTTACGCTTCTATACTCAATATCTTAACAAACAAGAATTATGTATTACTTAAAAGTTTATAAACTACTTTCCCAGAGCCACACAATTGGCATGTTACAAAGACTCCAACTTAAGTCTTATTTTACTTGCTATGCCACAACCGCTTTTGCAACACGATTTATTGCAATACCATGAATCATTATAAAGAAACTATACTTACATATATATGCATGCTGTATATTTATATACATACAGCAAATATGTACATATACATATATACTTTTTTTTAACCTAAATCAAACATTGAACACAAAATTCAATACTTAGGAACATCTTAAACATATCTAGATTAGCAGATGTATGATATCTAGCTATAGGCCTAAGACTCAATAAACAAATAACTATGAGTCAGAATCAATTCGATGGCAACGGGTTTGGTTTTTGACAGAGGTGGATGACTCAGTAACCAAGGTAAGCACAGGTTTACTCGTGCTTACTTATTAATCTGTAGTGAACAATTTCACATGAGTTTCACTTTGATGTGGTATGATGAACCCCATCTGAAATCGTTCACTACAGATTAATAAGTAAGCACGAGTAAGCCCGTGCTTACCTTGCTTATTGGGTAACCCATCCCTGGGTGTCCCCAACCAGTAAAAACCCCGTTGCCATCAAGTCGATTCTGACTCTTCCCAACCAGTAGTTTCCCAGAAAGCTTCAGTAGCATACCCCTGAGCAGCTTCCCTGTGCGTTCTGGCTCCTCACAGGGTGGCTTGCCTCCACCATGCACCATGTCAGCAAAAAGAGAATAAAGCTCACCAGAACCCGAAATAAAAGACCTTTCCTCCTGCACCCCCTGCCAGAGGCTTCCAAGTAAATTTCAGTGACCCCTCCATAGGCCATTTCCCAGCAAGTCTCAACAGGACCCAGAGGGCAGTTTCATCATTACCCCAGGAGGCGGCTCCATGTTGACAGCCTTGGTAAACCTCTTCACCACCCAGTAGGTCACAACCTACTTTCTCTGAGTTTCAGCTTTAGGCAGGGGAGGAGGATTTTCTTCCAAATTTGTTCTTTCCAAGTGTACTCTGGCTTAACCCTATAGTAGTAACTGCTCCCTATATCTCCTATTCCTTTATTCTTTAATTTTCTTTATACTTCAGTACTTAATCCCTGGTTGCTAGTTGATAACTCTTTAAAATTTTCCTGCTTAA
>NW_004444032.1:4006249-4007503 GCF_000243295.1 Trichechus manatus latirostris | reverse complement strand
TGGTTGTCAGGGACTGGGGTTGGAGCAAGTGGGGACAGAGGAAGAGAGGGAGATGGGAAGATGATGAAAATGCTTTGCAAGTAGATAGCAGTGAAGGCTGCACAACACTGCAAATGCACTGAATGCCACTGAATTGTACACTTGAAAATGGCTAATTTTATGCTATGTTAATTTCACTTTAATAAAAAAAGTTAATCTAGTCAGTCTAAATATTAACTACAATTACATGTACCTGTATAGAGAACATCTATTCCCAGATTCTGTCAACACTCAACTGTGCAAATAAAAATCAATAGCACATGAACAGAAAATCATTAACTATCTCATTAAAGTACATGTTCAAAC
This sequence comes from Trichechus manatus latirostris, assembly GCF_000243295.1. Classification (NCBI taxonomy): domain Eukaryota; kingdom Metazoa; phylum Chordata; class Mammalia; order Sirenia; family Trichechidae; genus Trichechus; species Trichechus manatus. The sequence goes on along the minus strand of NW_004444032.1, from coordinate 4,007,158 downwards.
TTTATACATAATGCTTGAAAGGTCACCTGTTCATTGCGTTAACAACGAAAAATGTCTACCCTGTGTTAGGTATATAATAAATAAAATTTGCGAAGTCTTGCAGGAAATTATATGAAATAATATGCCATAGTGGAAGTTCACATAACTATACTAAATAAAGTGCATATGTTCTCTTAATTCTGTCAATTAAATATTCATGAGTTAGTGTCAAATGCCATGTCAAAACAATACAGAGATTTAGTCCTAATTTTGAGTATCCTGTTTGGACCATTAAGATTAGCAAACTAAGTAATCAAATAAAATTTTAAGCAAATCCACGAAATAATCCACTTTTCTCTTTGTCTTTGAATGCTTTATCCTAAATTCCCTAAGAGAAAAATAAAAGATAGAATTTCATGCAAAAGGTTTTAACACCTGCTTTGAAAATATATATTTCACTCATAATTTAAGATTCTTCAATACGATTGGTTCAAAATTATTTTCTATCATGACAGTCAAAATATTCCAACCAGAAGAAACACATTAAAGGTGTTCTTTTTTAATTAATCGAGATAGGTTTGCCAGCATAATGCTTGATCATAAATATAAGAAAAGCAACACTTTGGCCAGCAGGCAATAAATGTATCATATGCAATTCAGAATTTAGGTCTCAACTGAGAGTTTAATGCCAAGTGACATCAAAAGTACCTTTAATAGAACAGAACTCAATGACAACTAATTTTACATAAAAATATTAATAAAATAGATGCTAAACCTGCACTGTCCTATAGAGTAGCCACTAACCATATGCGGTTATTTAGTTTAAACTAATGGAAATGGCATAAAATTAAAGATTCGTTTCCACAGGTACACTAACTACATTTCAAGTGTTCAGTAGCCACAAGTGGCTAGTAGCTCCCATATTGGACC
>NW_004444032.1:4004394-4005596 GCF_000243295.1 Trichechus manatus latirostris | reverse complement strand
GGTTAAGCACTAGACTACCAGCTGAAATGTTGGTGGTTCAAACCCACCCAGAGGCACCTCAGAAGACAGGGCTGGCCATCTGATTCCAAAAGGTCACAGCCTTGAAAACCCTATGGAGCACAGTCCTACTCTGACACACAGGGGGTCACCGTGAGTCGGAATCCACTGGATGACAGCTAACAACAACAACAGCTAAACCGGAAGTTCTGTCAGTCAGGAATATAGTTGGTAATGCGTTATACACAATCATAAATGTACCATACTTTTTTCTTTTTTGATGGGGCTTCTATGAAATAGAACTTCTCTAAAGCCCTGTGTTTGTAGAGCACAAACCTGTAGCAGTTCTACACTGAGTATGTCTGTGAGTGAATCTGCATGTCTTATGTGCCTCAACTATCAGTAATAAAGACCAATTTTTATTAACCACACTAGAGGAAAACCTATCTTTCTAATTTCTCTATAGAAAATTATATTATAAAAGCACTGTCATATGGAGAGGTGATTAAAGACTACACATCCTACAGACGTAGAAAAAAAAATTGAAAAGTGTGATCCGCAGTTTAAAAATGTTTTTAGTCTAAATGTTGTGGTGATTGTGTTATGGATCATCATTTGTGAAATTTATATTCTGTTGTGATTTATTTTCTCATTTGAAATAAATATTGACTTTTGTACATAAATTGGTATTTGTAACTTTGTATTTTTTTCTTAAATTATATAAGTCTCAAATTATATGTCTTAGGCCTCCAACAAAATCTTGAGTTTCCCCTGATGCGAGGGAATTATGTATTGCTTAAATATATATTCACTAATTGTTAATCTCTACATTTTCATTTCTTCATTCTACATGTGTGATAGCATTCAATAACCCACTTACATCGTCATTGAACCTCAGGTTTAAAAGGGGTTAATTTGAAATACATCCCTTCTGCTCACCCTGGACCTTATCGGATATCTCTTCAACCTTCAGTACAAAACAGCTCACATCTCACTAGCACTAATACAGATGTCATTGGTGGTAATTAGGTTACATTGAGTGCCTCTGAGCTTTGTACTGCTAATGTCACTGAAGTTGCTGGTACAATTACAGTTATGGTTATCCAAATGACCAAAGCTTTTGCTTTGAGTAAACAGTGTATTAGACCAAATGATGGCAAGACAAGACCACTTCATTCAAGAAAATAAAAACCAACCAAACAAAA